>NC_056747.1:873037597-873060097 GCF_019279795.1 Protopterus annectens
GGGACACTGTGCACCATAATCAAAGTACTGAACCACTAAGCCATGACAGCTTAGCATAAACATGCACTAGCATACATATACTTATAAATGGAAGTTTAACCATTGCTAAGCAGGTTTGCTATTAGCTGAAAATTTTCAAAAATGCCCAATCACAAATAAGTGTGGGAAATGAGGCATATTTAAGCTCCATAGGTGGGAATATTCGCCATAACTGATTGTAGCTCCCATCTGCAGTCAGAATGGCCGATGCCAGAGAGGGTACTCACTTTCGAGCGCAATGGTGGGGCATCGAGGAGTCAAAATACATGGTTTGGCTCCTTGTCCACCATCATGAGTCAAGATTCCTGCAGGGCCAGTTTCAGGGGATGGAGTACTAAGCGGAGGCTTGGAACCAGTTAGCTCATGATCTCACCAGTGCCACAGGCATCCCTCGGACTGGTGAGCAGGTCCGTCACCACCATGCAGACCTGAAGAGAAGGAAGCAGGACCTACTGAACAGATGGATACAGGAGGCCCGTGACATGCAAGATGCCCCACTACTGAGTAGATAGCCATGGAATGAAGTATGTAAGAAATGCTATTGTAGTCTATATAATGGATAGGTATGTCTCAATATCCCTTCATTTACTTCACTGCTGCAGGTGTCCGTGCTGCAAATCAGCAAGCCTATGCAGATAGGCTGCTAAGGCTGTGCACCAGGCAGGTTAGTAATTATTCTGCATGTATTGTTATATAAAATAAGTGAGAGAGCCTGAAAAAAAAGTGTTGCAGCCCAATAATAAAGCCATATAATGCCCTGAATAATTTCTCTGCATGTACTATTATATAAAATAAGTGAGAGAGCCAGAAAAAGAGTGTTGTAACCCATTAATAAAGGTAAAATAAGTCCTGAATAATATCTCTGCATGTACTGTTATATAAAATAAGTGAGCGAACCTAAAAAAGATTGTTGTAACCTATTAATAAAGTTATAATACGTCTTGAATAAGTCTTCTGCATGCACTGTAATATCAAATAAATGAGAGAGCATCTAGAAAAGTGTGTAATGTAATTAATAAAGGTATAATACCTGGAGTGTGTCCATGTCACTTACTTTGAAATGTTGTACTCTTGCATTATATAAATAGTACTGCTGTATTAAGCGCTGTCAACCCACAGTTGTGCAGTCCCATATAAAGTGGATGAAGGGAGTGCCAGTAGCTGTGAAGCATATATACAGTCCTCAACAGTTGGTTAATGGCTGGCATGCATAGGTAAATCTGGCACACGAGTAGCTTGTTAATGTGTTCCCCAGAAATGTGAGTGTGCTGCTAGAAATGTAGGGGGCTGTAGAAATATAACTGAAAATATCAAGTAAACACATCCAGATATGTAGATATATAAATATAAATAAAATATATAAATACGTAGCAGTAACATCTGTATCCTGGACAGTTAGTATGTCAGATATAGGTCAGGTATATAATGAACTAGCCAAACCCATTACACAACCTAATGCATGCTGCCTAGTGTAATAATACATGTAGGGGATATACACCTGCAGTCAATAGGAATGTAGTGTAAACTATAAGTACATATAAGATGTTAATGGAGATATCTTTTTACACCCTACTGTATGTGTATAAACAATGCAATTCCACACTTCAATGGGTATGTGTAATCCCAAAACATATGTTGGGACATATGTCCTATTGTTCTATAAATATCTGCATTTACTTTGATGCATGTGCCCTGTTCAAACACCACAATCTTGGTGGCCTGTTGCCACCAATCATTCCTGCATGCTGTTGGAATGTCCACTGTCGTTCAATATATGCATGTGTTATGCTTGCTGTTCAACTGTTGGAACCCTGGTGTGTTGGGTTAATGGGAATATTACTGCATGCTGTTACAACTAATTTGGAATGCTGTTGTCTATGTTGTCATTAAATACACCTAAACACAGAACGTATGGGAAGGCCGGTCCCAGCGGACCCACCTGTCTCTCCTCAGCTTTCGATTGCACCTGGCATCAGCAGGTCCAGTGCCCAGCCCGGGTCCCCCTCCTCCATTGGTCCTGTGCCACCTTCAGGTGGAAGTGCTGCAGGGGATGGGGCTCATCCCCCCCATGCAAGCGTGGGCAGAGAAGGGCCACCTGTCACCCTCCGAAGGGTCCGAGCTGTGGTGCGTAGGGAGATCCAGCGTTCAGTCGCTGATCCCCTATGCCAGCTTGAGGCAAGAGTGGAGCAACTCACGGGTGAGCCTGCCCCTCCTACGCAGCCCCCAGCACAGCCAGCCTCCGGGCTGTGAAGGTGCAGTGGTGACTGCCCATGGGTGGGGATCTCAGTTCCACTGTTACCATCTGTGGGCTCATGGGCTTGCAATTTCCAAACATCCTTCCCCATCAATTGTGTTCACCCACCCCATGTGTCATATTCTGCCCCTGTATGCGTCTTGTTTGTCTTGTCTGTTTACCTCCCCAACCTACCTCCCACAACATACCTACTTCCCCTACCTCACATTCCACTCTCAACTGAAAAAAATGGGCAATCTGCTCCCGCAAAAAAATCATGCCCCAAACATAGCTGCCCATTTCGCACACATGTCCGCTGGACATGTAAACTGATAATTATAATTGGCAGTACAGCATACTTTGTTGTCCTCACCCTTCTCTCAGGGGTGGAAGGTTTCAAATTTCACTCCAAATTTCTAACATATGCACAGCTGTTGCTGGTAAAGAAATGGGCAGCTATGGACCTTCCCTACACCTGTCCTGCACATCCCGAGCTAGTTTCCCTATTGTCTTTCCCTCTTTGTGCCCTATTTTTCACCACTTTCCTATTTCCCCATTTTCTTTTCTTTCAAAGAAAATGAGCGCAGGGGGTTAGCGGGAGTAAGCACTTTTAAGCAGTAGATAGTGGGTTTACACGAGTGTGCGCTTGTGTGCGTTTAGCTAAGTATTGCTAAGTGTTGCGTAAACCCACGCAAACCTGCTTACAACTGCTTAAAAGTGCCTTAGTCACTCTGCATGGCAGCGCCCTTTTTCTGCTGAATAGCAAAATAAAACACCTCTGTCAGTCTCTAACCCCGGACCTTGGACACACTACATTGCATGAAGTACCACTAAGCCACAGTAGACATACAAGTTGGTGCTGTAATAAATATATAATGCATTACAGTGAGTGAATGTAAAGGGAAAATAGGAATGCCATAACACAAATCTTGTTCTGTGGATCTTTACCAGCAGTTGTTGTGGAATTGCATGACATGACTGTGAAAAGAGAACCAGCCATTCTAGCAAGAAATAATGTTACAGTAGCACTTTACAAACCCCACACAGTATCAGAGCATGATAAACTATGGCATATTTGAATAGGGCAGAGGCCATACTTCCCAACTTTGACTGCTTGTCAGGGATGTCCCTGATTCGTAAATGAATATTAGCTGTGTCCCTCTGAATCCCTCTGAAAAGTACTGACGTTAGTCAAAAAAGTTGGGAATTACACTTAATGAATAATGTCAATAAGTAAGAGTAGACACTGCTTGCACATCAGAAAAGGTGTATTAATACATATGCTGTGATTCTCCCACAGTCTCAACTTAATGTCTGTAATATATTACAGGTGTACCTCACTTATATGTACCTTTCCCTGAGGCTGTTCAAATATATTCCTGAGTGTATCAGGGGCCTGGCAGAGGCAGAAACACACAGGCATATCAGCTTTTCTGCTGTTACACACTGTGCAAATAGCTTTGGAAGGAGTCCCACAAGCATACCCTTATGTAGGAGTACAACATAGAAATAAAGGATGTAGCCATGTACTGGTAGCAACCAACTGTGACAATGCCAATGTTCCAGTGCTGAAAAGGCCGGTGTGGTGCACAGACAAAGAATAATAGGCTAACCTCTGGCTACCATCTGGATATGTCCACAGGTGGGAGCTACGCAGACTACTTGCCTTGATAGACTAACAGGTACACAGCAACCCTGTATGTTCAGCAAGATAAACATCACACAAATAATAAATAATGTTCTCTGTACTTCTGCACCTCTACCCAAAAGAACAATATACCTGTGTATTCAGGCTCTACCAAGGATGTAGGCAGGCATACTCAGTACTGAAATTTGTCCAGTTGTCTTCAGCAGCCTGTGCTAATGTCAACACAAAAAAACTACAAACTGTTCAGAAGTGAGTAAATTAATATTTACAGTATAGTAGTTCACAAATAGTTCATGTGCCAGAAGAATACATTGCAATAACTACTTTTGTATGGCAGTTAATTGTCTAATTAGAAAAGAAAGTACATACTCCCATGTATCTTGTGTTAGCATTTGGAGAGGTGAGTAATATTCTACATTGACAAGTTTGTACTAGAAGCAGCAGTAGTCAGGTTTGAGTACAACATGCAAATCACTGGCTACAACCCTAGCTTCAGATATAAGAAGTATACCAACCTTCTGACTGACACAACGGTGTCCACAGCAAACAAGCATGGGCCCCACCTTGGAAAGTTGAAAGGGCTACGCCTACCTAACTTAGCATTTTATAGCAGTGGGCTGCTATGACAGTGAGTACTGCAATTACCACACAGCAGACTGCATGCAATTACTAAATGGTGGGCACCAATTGGTGCAGAGGCCATCACATGCACATGTGCAGATACCTAGAAAAGCAGGTTGTACTTGAGAGAGAGCAAGAGAGAGACAGAGACACAGACAAAGACAAAGAGACAGAAACAGACAGACACAGAAAAAGAAAGAGCAACATCAATAGACAGAGAAACCCCCCCCAAAAAAAATTTCCTTTAAAAACAGACGGAACAGAGAAATACAAAGGAAAGGTATGTAACACATATGTATTTGCTGGCATGTAGTACATGTTTTTGAAGAGTACTCTACATACTGTGAATCATCCATATGTGGCAGCAGTATGTATCTATATGTATCTGTGCATGTGCATAGGGCAAGGGACATACTACAACTGTTTGTGAAGGGTGTGTGTGTGTGTGTGTATATATATATATATATATATATATATATATATATATATATATATATATATATATATATATATGTTGTTGAAGGTTGTTATGTGCATATTTCTATGTAGGTTGTAGTGTGTGGCAAAGAAAACAGCATTGCAGTGTTGTTATCTGACATGTGGTGGTTAAACGCTGTGGGTATGATTTGTCAGTGTTGCAGCCAATGAGGCCTGCTAAAGCTACATGGGCTGAGGACACCTTCAGTGCATTCTGCACAACACTGTGCAATATTATTACATAACTGTATATCTCACAACTGTTGCATAATTGATATTCCCACCATGAAAAGTGGACTGTATATGTGCCTATATGTACATCTATATGTACAGCAATGGATGTTCATATGTATGTGTGTGTATATATATATGTATATATATATATATATATATATATATATATATATATATATATATATATAGAGAGAGAGAGAGACACGGGGTCATACTTACTGCGACAGGTGTCTGGTGACCAAGGCATGGACTGAAGCTCAGTGTTGACACTGCAGTGCCATCCCTTCTTGCCAAAACACTGTACCCATTAACTACCACATAGGTGGTAGTCTACCTAACACTGAAGGTGTGATAAGGGAACATGGGACACAGGTGGACAGTAGCCTCCCCTTTCATAATCACAGTGCCACACTAGTCATGTACTCTGTCTACGTGGTACACGTCATCACAAAAGGTGTGTCATCTAGGGAAATACTGGTCAGTGTTCCCCTCTAGTCATCACACTTAAAACCCATTATAGAGTACAATGCCCCATGTGGTATGTACCTCACATGACAACTACAGCAACTGGAAAGGCCACAGACATACCTCACAAAGAGTAATACCGGCCTCAAACAGATGCCCTATGCAGACCGACTCACAAAACCACAGCTAGACTGTGTTGCATACCGCCTACCCAGAGGTGACCTCTGCCTAACATACAGAGCTATGTCATACCCATAGCTGTTGGACATCCTCCACGTAAACATATTACAATCCCTCCGAGATGCACATTCTAGGGCCCTAAACCTTGTCAGCTCACTAAACAGCACATGCTGGAGGGATAGATTCCTATCTCAGAGACATGCCATATTCTGGAACAAACCACCTATCAATAGCAAACAAAGCTCCTCATTAGCAGTTGTCATAAATAGTGCTGATGATTGGTTGGGAGATAGGAAATACACCCCGGGAATCACCTCTGTGGCTCTGGTTGACAGGGGCAAGTGAAATTAAATTACATGTGTGTCAAAGGCCAGGGTAGCGTATGGCTAGGCTGCTGTAGGCCCTAGGGCCAATAGCGTATTACCTACCTATGACACGATGCACACACACATGTACTTAGTGCAATAATTGCTATGTGAGTTTGACTGAGTGTGATGGTGAATGTGTTGGTGAATGTGTGCAAGGTCTGTAAAGGTGTGATAGCTTAGTGTGAAATTGTTTCTGTCATGGTAGTTTGTGCCCTAGCTGTGATCCCAGCAAAAGATGTGTATGCTATTGCTAGGCAGAAAAAGTAGTATGGCATATGGTGTGATGTAGTCCCTTATTGTCAACTGTGGTGTCCCATTGTAGGCTAAAACAATACATGTATGCTTACTGAGTGGTACTGCTGGTGAATCCAACTCCCATATGAACTGTAGTACTACCTGAAGCTGTAGGCCTAAACAGTACAGTATGGTGTATGTTCACATTGCCTGGAAACACTGTTTTGTGTGTTCCCTGTAGTCCTCACAGATTACATACCTCAGGCATAAGGTTTTGTAAGTAGTGACACACAGTACTGTATGGTACACAGGTAAAGCTCATCTGGGTTGGCATACATTTGTGTGTTGTATGTATGTCTGATGTGTGTGTGTAATTATGCCTGTACCATGCCCCCAGTCATATGTGTGTTACAGGGTATACGTGTGTATCTAGAAACATGTATAATCTAGTACAGCAGTATGCCACCTATATTAACAACTGTGCACATATGTTAGGCAGAGGTTTGGCATCAACGACTAGGGTGATATACTGGTAATACTGTAACTGTACTTTACATTCATTGCAATGGATGACATCTTTTCTTATGCATTAGCTTAATATATACCTCCTGTGGCCAGGTGGTGCATTGTGTCACATACAGTGTGCCATGTTCTGGTGTATAGTCTTACATACTGGCTTCTCTTTGCTGCTGTGCAGAACATGGTTTGATATATAGAGCGTGCCAGGCACTGTCAGCCAGTTGTGGCCTGAGCACTAATATGTGGTATTGAACGTGTGTATCCTCTGACAGCCAATCGGATGCTATATATGGAAGTTAATTGATATCTGTACTTTAGAATGTTAAGTGTGCCACATGACTTTCTCACACATATTGTTTAATTGTCTTCCAGGGGCATGGCCCACCAATGCAACCCGTGTTACAGACATGCAGAAGAACAGGAAATGCACAGCAGCCTGGTGCAGCACTATACCCTGCTGTTCTCTAGAACCAGCCAGGACCAGTATGAGCGGACTGCACTGTAGCAAGATCTTGTTTGTCGGGTAAATGACATAGGCATGCATAACTGGACATATGAGCAGGTACGCCATCACTGCAGTGATTTAATTAGACATGTCCGGCGGCGTGCATCTGATATCCGTAGACAACAGCTTGGCACAGGTGGTGGGGTAGCCATTCATCCCCCCCCTCACCAGAGTGGAGGAGCTGCTCATAAGCATGGTGGCTCCTGGCCAACAACAGGAACAGCAACATACATGTGTCATCATGGAGGCTGGAGCCACCCAGCATGTTGACATGGAGCGTGCAGGTAACATGCCCTATCTGTAGACTACTGTTACCTGTATTGGTAGATTATGCATATGTGAGATGTGTACTGTGTGTTTAGCAGTTGTGCTGCCTAGTGTTGTGCAATACTGATATTTGGAATATAATCTGTACGCCTGTGACTGTCAACTGTTGTACTACTGTAGTTTAGCAAACTCACAGTAGCAATGCCACAGTTGTGGCCACTGACAAACTGACTCATATTCTTGTAGGTCCCTCTGGTGTGACAGCAAGGCAGCCAGTCGATTCTGGTGAGTGTATTATAAGTTTAATATTGCTAATGAAATGTGCATGTCATAGGTGAGGTGTAAGCCATGTACACGTAACACACCTACGCATAATGCATGCTGTGCATGTTTGCTGTGAGACTATGCACATCTCAGTAATGTCAGTAGCTGCCTCAATCACATGCAATACACAGAGCATCACACACAATTGTGGCAACACCGTACTGGACATTGGATAGGCATAGTTGATACACATGTACACAACATACACAACTTTGTCATACGCAGTACACCTTAACATGCTACACATGGCATATCCAGACACCCGCTGTAAGGTCACACTTCAGTATACCACATGTCATCCACACAGCACTCACAATATACCTGAGGGGTAGAGGCCTATCATGGGGCTGTGCGACACTCTTCAACACATAACACATTCATGTTAGGCAATGCTCCCTATTGGGCACCTTACAAACCCATGTAACAAGTGGCTGTGTAATTGTGAATGTAGCCATGGTACTGCAGTTCAGGTACAGCATGCTAGGTGGCGGTCTGGCACACATTAGTAGCCTTGAGTGACCACATGATGCATGATGATGATGACTCATGCTACTACACCCCATCCCATTACAGTGACCACAGTACTACACATAGCAGTCAGTGCTATGCACCTCAATGTTGTGTGTGTACAAACATATGCACCTATACACAATATGCATAGCAATCACAATTTGTACAAAGTGACACATATATGTCTTGTAATGCTATTGAGTGTATAGGTCACATGACACACATTGGGTATGTGTGATGTTTAATGTTGCATTCATGTTGTAGCATGCCATGTCATGGCTGGCACTGGCATGTCCACAATATGTCCTACACTCACCATAACCACTGTACAATGGCCATGTTGAGCAATGGTATTCCATCACATATACATGCACCACTCATCCTGTGTGTATACATAGCATGCATGTGCTAAACCTGTGTCCACAATTATCTGCTACAGACACAGACACTGTAATCAGAAATGGATATCTATGTGACACACAGATATACATCCAGCCATGGTATGTATACCTGTGACTGATGGTGCACAGGACATTGCAGACCTTTTAATACTTGCACAGCAATGTTGTGCCCATGTACACATTGCATTCCAGGGTGAGGCCAATCACTGAACAACAACATACATGCATCAAAGCCATGTATACTGTTATTAACAAGGGCTGTCTACACTCACACTACATGGTCTTGAGCAACAATTTTTCTGCATGCTGACACATGTGGTATGACTGTTTACCTTGTGATACTGTAACCCACCTTCAACCACTATTGAGTATGTTTTGGATTACTGGTGGTGTGTGTGGGTATCTGCTGTAGTGAGGAGTGTATTTTTGCGCATGTGTTCATGTGTTCATGTGTGCATGTTTGC
This sequence comes from Protopterus annectens, assembly GCF_019279795.1. Taxonomy (NCBI): domain Eukaryota; kingdom Metazoa; phylum Chordata; order Ceratodontiformes; family Protopteridae; genus Protopterus; species Protopterus annectens. The sequence continues at coordinate 873,047,087 of NC_056747.1, forward strand.
ATGTTTGCATGTGTTCATGTGTGCATGTGTGCATGTGTGTATGTGTTCATGTGTGCATGTGTGCCGACATCATGTACAGGTCGTAAAGTGTCTTTCCTGTCTCCCTCCCACAGGTGCTGTGTTAGGGCTGGTTCACTGCAGCAGGAAAACTGATGTCACTGAGCCACATAGTGTTAATGAAGATAGGTGTGTTGAGGCACAGGCGCGTTTGCCAGGGTCTGTCGTTGTGCCACCAATTGACAGTACACAGCTGTCCACCCCATCCATGCATACAGTCATACTGCCAATACATCCATCACCAATGCCCATAGCTGAGGGACAGAGTACAGTTGGCATTGGCCAGGACAGTGTGGTATCCATGGCACATGCATTCCCAACACAGCAGCCATACCCAGATGTCTGGAAGGGTACCACATAGGCAGATGTCCAGGGGTTCTCGTAGGAGCACTGCTGCTCATCATGCCACTGTCAGACGTGCCACAGGTCTGACAACATCACGCATGTTCCAGGCTGTCATGGAGGAACAGGCACGTATGGAACGGTACACCAGACAGGGACTAAGGGCACAGAGGGCACATAACACCACCGTCATTGACAGTATCCATGACTTAGCAGGTGCCATCCATCATTACACCAAGGTCACTGATAGACATTGGGGAGAGACATTAGATTTTATTTTTTTTTATTTATTTTACATTTGTTGACCGGGCTAGTCTTACTGGACATATATCCGTTTTCAGTAGAGGCCCGGGGAGAAAAGCTCCAAATACACGAAATAATACAATTGTTACAAAAAACCAAAATAAACATAATATAAAAGTACCAGTATAGACTTATATAGCAATTTACGAAAAACTAACACTGACAAGAGTATGTCAATAGAGAAAAAGTCAGATAAAAGTAAAATACGTGATATAGAATATTCTGAAGTTAGATTAAATAAAAGATAGATAAGCAGTACACAGGTTGGAAAAACATATGTGACAATAAACTAGAATGCTAAGGTAGAGTCAGTATCAAGGATAAAACAGTCAATAATTAAACCTATTATTCGAGGACCCGTAAGGGGAGAGGGGAGAACTTGGGAAATAATGAAATCATTTCAGTCAGGGTTAGCACAAGGGCATAACCACTGGGATTTTAGATATTCTTTGATGTGTCTTTTGAAGTGGGATGTAGAGTCAAGGTTAGTTATTTCATAAGGGAGTTGATTCCAGAATTTCCCGACGGAGTTAGAGAATAATGCATCCCCAGCTTTATTATATGATTTATTTAAGGCCACAAGGAGTTTATTAGCAGGTAGTGTGGATAGGTTTTATATGGTGAAATTAGTTTTTTGAGGCTAGGGGTAGCATCAGGGTAGTAAAGAGACTTATGAGTGATAAGTAGCTGTTGATAGAGTATATGGTTATTTAGCTCTAACCAGTCTAGTTGCTTGAGGTTGTGACAGTGATGAGTTCTGAAGGGTTAGCAGTAATGAATCTAGTTATACTATTGTAACAGGTGGATAGTTTGGTAAGGTTGGATTTAGATAAGTTTGTATATATAGCAGAGGCATAGAAAGGAAGAGATCAGATGGGTCTGGGCCAAGGTTTTTCTGGCTGCAGGGGTAAGAAAGGGTTTAATTCTGTAGAGAGAACCTATCTTTTTGTTAACTGATTTAATGGTATTATTAATATGGTCATCAAAATTAAGATGGTTGTCAATAGTAACACCTAACAGGCGAGTGGTCATATCTGGGTTAATACAGGTTGCATTATTTGAGGAGATAGTGAAGAAAGGAGTTGGAGATTGTGTAGGAGTAAAGAGAAGAAGTTTTTTTTTTTTGGCATTGAGAAGGAGGGAGTGTTCCATAAACCATCTCTCTACGTTATGGAAGACTGCTTGGGTAAGGGACTGGAGGGAGGAAACATTATTAGTAGCACAGATTAGAGTTGAGTCATCAGCATATTGAATACAGATGGCTTGGGGGATGTTCAAGTGCAGGTCATTGATAAATAAAGAAAAAAGAAGGGGACCTAAGATTGAGCCTTGTGGAACCCCAATGTTTACTGGGAGTAAGGAAGAAAGGTTGTTATCCCATAGCACTGCTTGTTGCCTGTTTTGGAGATAACTCCTAAACCATTGAAGAGCTTGTGAACCAAGAGAATAGTGATGTAGCTTGTCAAGGAGAATATTATGATTAACCATATCAAAGGCTTTTGACAGGTCTAGGAATAGTGCTGATGAGAAAAGACAGAGTGAGTGGAGACAATCAGCGAGCAGCAGGACACCGGGAAAGATAGTGAAGCAAGTGAGTAGCTGGTATGGGGCACTAAAAGTCAAGGTAGTAAAGAGAAAAGAGGGTAAAGCCTAGAAGCAGAAAGTGAGATCGAGAGGGGGAGAAAGTAGGCTAAGTAGGCTCAGAATGAAAAGGGAAGAAGAGAAAGTAAGTTCTATGAGCAGAGACTGAGAGAGGATAGGGGAAAGATTAAAGGCACCAAGCCTAGTGATCGCTGGTACCTAGTGGGCAAAAGTGGAAGTAGTGGCAGGTAGCCAAGGAGAAGTAACCACAGGTGGAAAGAAAAGGTAGGTAGCAAAGGATAGCTCATGCAGAAGGCTAAATTCACGGAGGGAGGGAGAGGGGGGAACTGGCTGCTGGCTTACAAGACCCAGAGGCAAACAAAAAGCCTAAAAAGGTGTAATTACAGTCTGAAATATACATATACGCCTTCAAAAATGGGTCAGGTGTAATAACATACTTAGCAACTTCAGTACAACCAGGTGGGAGCACAGGGCAGCAGAAGATAGTGTGGATGGCCACTTAGGTAAGGCTTGAGGTGGTTCAGGGGTCCTTAGGAGCAGGCAAGTCCCTTAATAAATGTTCAGGAGAGATTGCTAGGGGGAAAAAAGATTAGAAGGAGGGAATTAAAAAGGGATTACAGTTTCAATAAAGACAGATCTAAGTATACACATGCAGAGAGGTCATTCACAATTCAACAGTTCTTTGAAAAACACATAGTATACATTTAGACTAACTGGCACTAAGAGTAGTCAAATTACTTCAGATGAGCAAAAACAAACTGGCATTAGACCTTAGTAAAGTATATTAATACACAGGTAACAAGTACAAGGCTATAGTCACCTTTAGGATTGTGTTAAATCAAAATACTCTAAGAAAAGAAGAAGAACATCAATCTAGCATCAAAATAGACTCTAAAACATGTCAAGTTATCGTAAAGTACATATACAACATACTAAAGTGAAAATACAAAGTACAATAACTTGTACATACTAAATAATCACTCAGCCTTGCCCTTTATGAACAAGGGAAGAGTGTATGTAGCTGTATGTAAAATAATTGGATAGAGCCAAATAGATCGCTTTACTATCTGCGCAATGCTGACCACGTGCTAGGACCCACCAGCGAAGTAAACGCTATCAGAGGAATACTCTACCAGTTAAAAAACAATGCTAAAATGTACTACAAAACATTAACCATCCCACGAGATATCCTCCGCAATGTCATGTCCATGTGTCAGGCCAGTGCAGGACGGTTGAGACGTGGACGTATGCCAGCAACATCAGCAGCTGGCAGTCGCCGCAGATGTCCCTCAAGCCACAGCCACTCCTGTAGTGCAAGTACCAGCCCCAGCAATGTTGGGGGTGGGCTGTCCATAGAATGTCCTAGAAGACCATGTGCACGTGGCTCTGGACAGTGCCAGCAGGGCCTGTGTCTAGTGTACATCCATCCACCTCTGGGGATAGTACCCAGTCTGGCTTAGTACCTGATAGTGTCAGTAGCACCCCTGTCAGGCGCAGGTACCGTATCCGTGGCCGGAGACAGTGATCTGTAAAGCCTCGCAGGCACAGTCTGTGGCTGTCCCACAAATACCAGTATATGGCAGCCACATGGTGGAACTGTGTGCATGCAGACACACACACATACTCCAAACACCTAGGGCTAACACATACCCACACACATTACAACATTGGCCCATTACGGTATTCTTGCCCTTCTCACACACACACACACACACACACACACACACACACACACACACACACACACACACACACACACGTGTCAACTGGATGGCTCACTGTAGGCCTCTGGCAAACCAGCAACACCCCCTGTGCATATGATGAAACCTGTGCCGCCTTCTGTCATCTGTAACATCGATGCAGGAACAAGCTACCATGGTGCTGATGCACAGGATGTCTATATAGCAGTATAGCAATGTTAGCATGTTGTCAGCAGTAGAGTGTAATGATATGCTTGAAGGTGTAGCTGAACGGGCATGATGCATTAAAGCTATGATTGTCATTGTAGTGTTGTTTACACCAGTGTTGGTTCCAATTGTGTATTGCCTGGCCATGTGCCACTTGGCTGATGTGTGTAGTATTGGCAGCATGTGTTAGAGAGTGGACAGTATGTGTGGGATGTGTGTAGCACAGATTTGCAGGTGTACAGTTGTGAACATGGTGGGGGTGCACTGTCTGCATGTACGTGCATAGTGGACACATGGCCAGGGTGACATGCTCTGTATTACACAGTAACACTCCATAGTTTCTATTGGTGGCCAGTATACATTGTACTACACACATTCCGGAACCTGACTACACATGTGTGTATGACATGGTTTGACACTGTGCTGTGGGTGATACTGTTACTATCTGTCATTGTTTTGCATTCTTCAACAGCCTGACCATAACCAATTGTTAGATGATGTCTTGACAACCGACACACAGATGTAGGACACACAGCAACATTTGGATCCTTCAGGTACTATACAATGCCAGTAACCACTGGTATTCACCTGCACCCATAACTGAGACCACTCCTGTTTGGCATATAGCTCTCTCAGGTACTAGCAATCACAGTAGGATATGTCCGTCCATGTCTGGTAATGCATACTGTGGCCTATAATGCATTCTCCAGATGACACACACATCCTCCACAATTGTATCATATATACAGATGCCTGTTGTCAAACCCATGCTGTAAAGCTATAAGTCAAACTAAGCATAATCATCCACCTTTACGGAACATATTATCCCCACAGTACCACATAGTTAGTAGCCACCAACATGATGAACAGGTACCGATGTGTACATGCAACCAAGTGTTATGCCATCTCTCCTTTGTTAATCACATTTCCAAAGGTATTTTGGAATCCCTTGGTGGATCACATAAGCAATAAGGGGTCTGCATGCATATCCACATAGGTTGTTCTACACCTGTTATGAATAGTCATCATTGACAGACCTTGCTGCGTTTGAACAGGTCTGACATATACCTCGGCCATAGACCCTCACTCACACATTCCAATAGGAACCGTAATGACTTTGTGCGACACAGATGACCTAGGCCAGGGATCACTGGAGTGGTTGGCCTTGTCACAAGCATACAGATGTGACCTAAGGTCTGGGAAGCAGCAGCACAGTCTGGCAAGGATGACAGCTGTGTTCTTGGAGAAAGCAGGGTTCCCACACATGCAATCATTGAGGTAACATGTACGGATATGTATCTGACACACAGCTAGCTCACATGTGCAATGCATACTGATATGTCATACAGTGGTAAAGGCAAACCCCACAACACATTGACCAACAGTGTCAAACACATACAGCACACACACTCACCAAGTGCAGGTTTCAAACTCCTACCTACTTCATGATACTAGAGAAGTACGCATTAACATGAAGCGCTATACATATTACTGGGAGTTCTCTTTTCCACAGGTATATTTGTAGGATGGTGACATCATCAGACTTGACAAAGGTTAGATTACCACTTTTGACGTGTTTCACTACTCTCCTAAAAGGTTGTTCCTTCCCAAGGAGACCACACACACACACACACACACACACACACACACACACACACAGTTGTCCAGTGCAGGATTCAAACCCCCTACCTAACTACTTCATGATACTAGAGAAGTACGCATTAACACGATGCACTATACATATTACTGGGAGTTCTTTTTTCCACAGGTATTTGTAGGATGGTGACATCATCAGACTTGACAAAGGTTAGATTACCACTTTTGAGGTGTTTCACTACTCTCCTAAAAAGTTGTTCCTTCCCAAGGAGAACACACACAAACACACACACAGTTGTCCAGTGCAGGATTCAAACCCCTACCTAACTACTTCATGATACTAGAGGAGTACGCATTAACACGACATACTATACACATTACTGGGAGTTCTCTTTTCCACAGGTATATTTGTAGGATAGTGACATCATCAGACTTGACAAAGGTTAGAGTACCACTTTTGAAGTGTTTCACTACTCTCCTAAAAGGTTGTTCCTTCCCAAGGAGAACACACACAAACACAGTTGTCCAGTGCAGGATTCAAACCCCTACCTAACTACTTCATGATACTAGAGGAGTACGCATTAACATGACACGCTATACATATTACTGGGAGTTCTCTGTTCCACAGGTATATTTGTAGGATGGTGACATCATCAGAATTGACAAAGGTTAGATTACTACTTTTGACGTGTTTCACTACTCTCCTAAAAGGTTGTTCCTTCCCAAGGAGACCACACAGAAACACACACACACAGTTGTCCAGTGCAGGATTCAAACCCCTACCTAACTACTTCATGATACTAGAGGAGTACGCATTAACATGACGCGCTATACATACTACTGGGAGTTCTCTTTTCCACAGGTATTTTTGTAGGATGGTGACATCATCAGACTTGACAAATGTTAGATTACCACTTTTGACATGTTTCACTACTCTCCTAAAAAGTTGTTCCTTCCCAAGGAGACCACACACAAACACACACACAGTCGTCCAGTGCAGGATTCAAACCCCTACCTAACTACTTCATGATACTAGAGGGGTACACATTAACACAACGCGCTATACATATTACTGGGAGTTCTCTTTTCCACAGGTATATTTGTAGGATAGTGACATCATCAGACTTGACAAAGGTTAGATTACCACTTATGAGGTGTTTCACTACTCTCCTAAAAGGTTACTCCTTTCCAAGGAGACCACACACATAGACACACACACACACACACACACACACACACACACAGTTGGTCAGTGCAGGATTCAAACCCCTACCTAACTACTTCATGATACTAGAGGAGTACGCATTAACACAACGCACTATACATATTACTGGGAGTTTTCTTTTCCACAGGTATATTTGTGGGATGGTAACATCATCAGACTATACAAAATGTGTTACATTAGGTGACATTAGATGGCCTACATTGAAGGAATGTCTAAACACTTTGGCCATGTGATCATCAAAGGTGAGTTTACTATCTACCTGTGTCCCCAGGGCCATAATGACATTCTCTGTACATGCTGGATTACCACCTATGTGGTAATTTGTGTGCACTTTGTATTACCCAAAGGGGATGACTATGCATTCTTTGCCATTCAGCTTGAGGGCGTTGTTTTGACACGAGGTATCTGTCTCAGTAAGACACTTCTGAAAGATGTCTGTATCAGCTGTACAGTCAATTATGGACCACAGTTTCCAGTCATCTGCAAACCTGTTCAGCCTTACACCTGCCGTGCTTGCCTGTACCACTGAGCAGTATCGACTGAACAGGTGGGGTCCCAGGACCAAGATCTGGGTGATGCCATTTGTGACTGGCTTAGAGTTGGACATGGCACCCGCAACTATGAACATGTGTGTTTGATCTGTGAGTCACTTGGCCACCCATCCTGTGACATAGCTGTTCATGTTCAAGCTGGTACACTTGTCCATGATGACAGAGTGGGGAATGGTGTGATAAGCCCTTAGTGAGGTCCAGGTGGGCTGTGTGGACTACTTTCACCTCCATCTATGTTCATGGTAACTGTTTTAAATAAGTCAACTAGGTTTGGGAGCCAGGCTCTGCCTTTAACAAGGCAAAGTTGTGTAGAGTCCAGTGTCTGGAGATCTCCAATGTCTCAGTGTATGGGTTCCATGATGATTTGCTCAATAGCTCTGTAGACCAGGCTGAGTACACATGTTGGGCAATGGTTTCCAGGTTCTGTTTTGGCACACCCTTTGTGGAGCTGGATGACTGTTAATGTATGCCATTCTTTGGGTACATAGCCTGTGGTACGCTTGAGTCTGGACAGTGAATGTAGGTGAGGGTGTAGTTCCTTATGGGCCTAGTGTAAGATGCAGCCTGGGACAACTTACAGTCACACTGATGCTATATTCTTAGCTTTGGTGAGGGCTGTCTTTACCTGCATGTCCATGACGTCTGGGTCTCTGCATCCTTCTGTGATGGACACGGGCCCTTTTGGGGGTGATGGGGCAGAGTTTCCACTGAACTTGTCCCCCTGGGTGTGGGCAATGAAAGTTGGTTTGGTGTATGTCATTACTTTTTTCAGTAGCTGACAGCATATTTGGAAGTTGACACCTACATGTCTGGTATAGCTACCGAAGGCTTTGTGGTTGTTATTCTTACATTCCTTGGCAATTTGTCTTTAGAAACTGTCCTTGGATTATTTTATGAGCGATCATTGTTTCATCCTAATAATGATCAGTGATGCCTTTCCTTTAGTGAAGCTGGCTCTATCAGGTGTTAGTTTCCTCCTTCTGTTGTCTAGCTTATTTATGGGCAACGACCACCAGATTGTTTTCTTATTTTTGGAGGAGTGCATCTTGGTTTTATTTGTGATGTCTCGATCCATGCATCCCTGTAGATGCTCTTAGGATGAACTTGTAAATGCTTTGGCAGATTGTATACCATTATCCTACAGCAAGAGGGCTTTGGAACTTTCCACTTTGGTCTTGGGAAGTGTGCAGTTTGCTTTTGAAAATGTCTTCACAGTGGTTTCATTGACTGGGTGTGGGGGCGGGATGTGGATGTCCAGTGTGATTACTTAATGATCTGATATTACCAGTGAGGGGTTTATCTCTGTTGTGGAACACTGGTACCCCATGTTGGTGATGATCATGTCCAGTATGTTGTCACCTCTAGTGGCCATGCTGACCAGCTGTTCCAGGGTGTTAAGAGTTTCTTAACTCTAGGACACATTGGGCAAAGGACATTGTATACGAGTAATTCACCCACTCAATGTTTGGGTAGTTGTAATGTCCTCATATAATGGTGTTTGATAGGACCTTTATATTTGCCATTGTTCTCCAAAATACTGAATGAGGTTCCTGAGACAAGGTACATGATCTGTAGCAGGCTACAATCTGATGGGCAGCTTTGCCCAATGTTAGTTGCACTTGCATGATCTCCAAGGCCTCATGCTGTGCCAGTAACCTAGAGGTGTGGATATCCATAAGGTAAATGGCTAGACCACTTCCTTTTGTATTTCACTCGTGGTCTTGGGTCCAAAGGTCAGGGTGATTGAGAGTGTTTTACGTGGATCATATCCAACAGCTGTATGTTTGACATATCTTTGTATGTTACGCAGGGAACACCTCTGAGTAGGCGATATGCAAGGGAGTACGGATGGAGCATTTTGTGATGGTCTGTGTATGGCATGTATTTCAGGACACTAATGTTCTTTGTGAGGTATTGTTGCTGGCTTTCCAGTTATTGTAGTTGTCTTGTGAGGTACATAGCAACAGTGGTGTTGTACTCTTTTTAGTTATAGTGAGTGGTGAGTAGAGGGGAACAATGTCCTCTTCTATTCTGCATGAGACACATTTTGTGATGAGGTGTGCCACAAAAGAGGGTTTCCTGTCTACTGTGGGAATGTGCTCATCACAGTTGTATCCACTGTCCACCCGTGACCCAGGGTGTCTTGTCACGCTTACAGTGTGAAGTATACTACCACCTATGTTGTAGTTCTTGGCCACAGTGTTTTTAACAAAGGTGATGATAATGCACCTTTTGGCATTGAGCTACAGCCCATGGCTTGGACAACAGCCATCTGCCTCAGTGAGGCCCTTTTGAAGGATGTCCACATCTTTAGTGTTTACAATGATGGCTCCTAGTTTGCAGTCCTCTGGAAACTTCAGTAGCCTCAAGCCTTCCATGTTAATGTTTACTTCAGGGATGTAGATATTACACAGCCTGGGAAGTTATCTAGTCCCATGGCTGCTGTGATACTGGCTTTGGAGAGTGTTTTATACCTGTGCAGCCATGATGACAGCAACTTTGCAGTCTTCCATTATAGACATGTGCTCTTTCATGGGTGAGAGGGGGGTAAAGTTAACACTGATCCTATTTGCCAGGGTGTTGGCAATATCAATTGGCTCTGGACATTTAGTGCCATTGAGCTGTAACTCAGAACAGATCTGAGTGTAACCATGACATGGACCTGTCTGCTGGGCAGAGATCTCCTGAGTAGAAAGTATGCACCAGAGTACAGATTGGGTTACATTTCAGTCTTGTTGCATGGGGCAACTATTTGAGGCCAGTAATCCTCTTGTTAAGGTACTTCATTGGTGTTTCTAGCTGCTGAATGTGCCTAGTCAGATTCATTGCAAGTGTGTTGTGGTACTCTCTGACAGGTCTGATGACTGATGAGTTGTGGCAACCTCCTTTGACCTACATGCACAGACCTTGGCAGTTTGTGTGAACACATAGCAGGATTTTCAGACCACTTTGTGAATGTGTTTCTGGAAGTAGAGATAACTGTACACATTTGTCCATAGATCCCTTATTATCACATCCGTATTTAGCCTAAGTGTGTGAGCATGCCCAGTATGACCTTTCAGTGTAATGCTAAATGAAATCCACTACATTTGTTGGAGTGTGTGAGCACGCACAGTATACACATTTATACTATATGTGTATGGTAAATCAAGTTGTATTTTTACAGCAGGGCTCACGTTTGTGTCATACATCAACAGGGATCATGTTGTGCCTGCAGGGCTTCCATGTGACACTTTGCATAGACTTATCAACATTTCTACATACAGGGGGGACAGCTATTCTTTATACATTTCTACCCGTGGGCACACCGGATTGTTACTGTGGGTGTACATAGGATGTGGGTTTCACCTGACACTTATACACATTTGCTGTGCCTGCACTGCTATGTACAGGACACCATTACAGTCTGTACTGTTGCCTATCGTACTGGCTTGAGGCATACTACTGTACTACAGATCTTAGCGTCCAATGTCACGTATATTAGCTTGCGACTTCATAGCCTACACAACCCACATCACAACGCATGGCCTGATGTTCTCTGTCTGCATAGGCGTGTGGGGAAGGTTACCCAATTGCCTCTCTAGGGGCATGATACATCAATGCTTTGTGTTTGCATTAGTGTACAATTGTCCTGCTGTGTCTGTGCCAATGAAATGCTATCATGGCTTAATGGTTCAGTACTGTGACTACAGTGCACAGTATCCTGGGTTCAAGGCCTGTCACTGCTTTTTATTTTCATGCTGGCCAGACCAGACTACTTAAGGAACAGTAAATCAGATATCAGCATGTTTAACTGACTTTGCTCAACTTGCCCTGACCTTGCCCAAAATTGCATGAGCAATTTTGTTTACATATACTAGATATTGGTGAATGCTGCTTAGCACTGCTTTATATTGCTTAAAACATGGCAATCATGCCTCAGGTGGTGCTGCAGGGCTGCCTATGTCAGATGCACATACTACACTGCCTATACATGTTTGGAAACGGGTAGTGTCGAGTTAGGTATCCCTTTTATTTTATGTGTGAGTCAGAGAGAGGTATCATTTCCATGGTTCCTACTGAGCCAGTGTATGTGCTATGCCTTGCCTCTTTGCCAAGGACAAGGCATACTGGGCATGCCTCCTTCTGCCTACTGGGGTAGGTTCAGGTTGTTCCTCCTCCGAGTCATGCTGTGCCTGTGCAGGCCTTGGCAATGGTGAGGGGCTGTTTGGCCCTGCCCCATGCTGTTCCTGCTGCAGCAGTTTCACAGGATCATATTGTGTAGCATGGCACATACCATGACAATTTGGGTACATGTAGTTGGTGAGTACTGCAAGGCTCTACCAGATGTGTCCAGGCACTGGAACTGTGACTTGAGCATACCAAACACACGCTCGATTACATTTCGTGTTTGTGCGTGTGCCTCATTATGGAGTTCTTGTTCAGGTGTGTGTGCATTTCTGATGGGTGTCATCAGCCACGGCTCCAGTGCGCATCCAGCATCCCCCACTAGGTGACCGTCAGGGATGTCCCCATTGGCAAATGTCTGGTACAGCTGTGACAAATGCCAGATATGGGAATCGTGGTAGCTTCCAGGACAGCCAGCACACACATTCAGTATTATGCCCTGGGCATCACACATGACCTGGCAGTTGATGGAGTGGAAGCCCTTGCGGTTGATGTAGGCCCTACCCCGTTCACAAGCTGGTGCTTTGATGTGTATGTGCGTGCAGTCAATTGCACCCACTACCTCAGGGTATTCCACTATTTTCTGGAAGAGACGCATATTGCTGGCCAATACCTCATGGGAATTGGGGAAATATACATGATCACTGACATGTGCTGACATAGCATTCAGGAAAGTGTGCAGTACCCTTGATGCTGATGCCTGTGAAATCCCCATTGTATCACCAGTTAGTCTCTGGAAGGTACCTGTTGCTAGTATTCTTAGGCCAATACATACCTTGGTTTCCACTGGGATGGGTTCCCCTCTGTTGGTTCTGTGTGTGAGGCATGGCCTGCACAGCTCAACAATTTGCTGCAGGAGGTCTATGTCTACTCTATAGCGCTCCACTATATCCAGCTCATGTAACCCCTGGTAGGTTTCCCTGGGTCTGTACACTCTTCTCCGTCTCCTCACTGTGGGTTGCTCAGCAGCATTCACAATGGCACCACCCTCAGCATCTTGCACATGTTGCCTTATAACAGCAATGGCAGCCCCTAACATTTTTATGTCTCAGTTTAAGATTTTTAAGTTTCCACTTCTCTTTGTAGACTGCAGTGTTTCTAAGAAATACATGAGGGAATGTTGTTTGCAGAGTTTTAAGTGCTGGATTGGGCTAGTGTACTGCCTGTGTAATTGGCTGATTCTGATTGATTTCTCCTGGCAGCTCTGCTAGTTCTCCTTGGTTAACTTCCTACTACTTCTTTTCCTTCCTTTTCCCATTTC
>NC_056747.1:873065097-873212597 GCF_019279795.1 Protopterus annectens
TGTATAAGTCCTTAACAACCATAGTTTCAGTCTACTAAATGATAGGTCTTCAATTAGGGAAGGAGCCCACACACATATATGGAATATGTCGAAATGCAGTCCCCACAAACCTGTATATGTTATCTACACCCACCTACATCTTCCCCACACCCGAAACAATTGCAATACAGACTGTAATAACATCACAAACATCCACTCACTCAATTACATCTGCAGAAGCGTTAACATACCTTGTGAGAAACACATCTGTAATGGCGCCATGTGAAATCGTAGCTGTTATATAATGGAACAGATGGCGATGTTACAGGTTTTGTTTGCAGTAGTCCCTTATCAGACAGTTGAGATGACAGGTACACTCACATGTAGACCCACATACTCTAGCCATCACACACAATCCACGGGTGACATGAATTCAAAATATCCATGTCTCGCCAAATAGCAGTTGCAATTCTTCACAACAAAACACATACAGGCTATCTCCCTGAAGGTAGGGCAAAAGGGCAATGCCCAAGTGGAGAATTCAATTATACCCCACTGTTGCCGCCTAATTGGTGAATGGAGTAGCTGCACAGCTGATGTGCATGTAATAATTTACTCAGGAACACCAATTGGCGGCAGGATATCACATGTTACAGGTATCGACGTATATAAGGATGCCTTGCCATACATTCAAACCGTATGCTCATACCATAGAACCGTTTAAACAGTAAAGGTGTAAGAGAGATATTTACGAAGACTTGGAATGCTAACAAGGTATGTAGAACACTCAGTATGTTTGTGTATGTAGAGCCTGTTTTGTATTAATTAAAGAGTACGCAATGCATAAAGTGGGAAAAGGTATTATGTAGTAATGTCTTGTTGAGCATAGTAATGCTTGTAGAAATTGTGTGTCCTACTGTGGGCCACAAGGTAAACATCTTATACACCACAAAGGATGCTACGTGAGGGCTTTAAACACAACAATTCCACACCACCCGCCGTCAGTGGTAGGGTTTGTTCAACAAGTACTTGCCATAGCAGGGGATAGTATATGTTGATATACTGTCGCAGTAGGCATGTGTATGGGCATATAACGAGAATAACATGCCTAAGGTGGTCCTGCTGTGCAAGTATTCTTTGCATTATCGGATAATGTTTAAAATATGTGTAATGTACAGTATTGTAGGTAGATATGTCAGATATTTTACACAGCATAACTGTTATATCATGCAAACAAAAGGTATCGTCTAATGGCATGTACAATACACAGTAACAGGATACATATGGCTTGTAGTCACGGGACACTGTAACAGCATGATAGCTAACTGAAATGGAAGAGATACTCAATTATCCATGCACAAAAGACATGTAATAGCTTCACAGGTTCATAGTGAGGTACTATGCTGTCTGGCTAAGTCCATGTGTAAACCCAACGACAGTGTTTTCACCGGCGGCACCTCCCTAGGGTAGTGTCCTGTCTGTGAACAGCAGAGCCATGTGTTACCTGCAACTGTGTACAGTACAGCCACTGCAGTGATCCCTGGCGTACATGTGTGTCTTCCATCCACCCATCGAGGTATCTCATGAAGAGTGCTAGTGAGTGTCCCTGCTTGATGTACATAGGAATCATGTTCCAAAGCATGGTGAGTGTCTGGTTCAGGAATGCATCCCTCAAGCACGTCCCACTCATCGTTGCGTTTGTGCACATATCCATGAGCAAGTTGCTCTCAGTGGCTTTTGCTTATGTTGCTTATGTGGAGTATATCCATAAATATTGTTGTGGACATGGGCCCTGTATGTTCAGCAGAGGTCACCCCTGAGTATGCAGTATGCAAATGTGTACAGTTGTGATGTCCGTAGTTGTGCCGCATACGTCATCCTTTGGAGGTCAATAATCCTCATGGTGTGTTAATGTTGTGGTATATAAAGCCGTTGCTGTTCTGTAAGGTACACCCCAGAAGAGGTGTTGTACCCTTGAACGTGTGTCATACGTCAGGAGTTCCAGCTACAAACCCATTACAGATAAGGGTGGCCATGTAGAAGGATATCCACGCCACATTGGCAATATGGTTATCAAAGGAGTGGGTGCTATATACGTGTGTACTAAGATCCCATATAATGTCACATGTATGTAGGGGACTACCACCTATGTGATAGTCAGTGGGTGATTGGTGTAATCCAAAGGGGATGTCTATGTAGAACAATGGAGTTAAGCTGTGATTCAGAGACATGGTAAAGCTGAGCAGCATTTCATTAGTGGCTCATTGTCATGTCTCTGAATTGTACACTGCTCTGTTAGACCTGTCAATGCTAGTGTTCCCTCTACCAGCCCATACACACACTGACACCCATGCGCACTTCCATGCAGTCCCAGACAGTCACAAACAGACATTCAGATAACTGCAATCATTCCCCTACAGACATGCACACTTACATACAAACACCCCCAACACACACATGCCCATACCCCCCCACAAACTGCTTTGCAGCATACCTCTCAACCTCTTAGTGCAAGAAATCTTGACAAAGCCCAACAAAATGAGGGTCAAAGGCCCAAAAATAGGGACATATTTTAAAATTTAGCTCATATACACTTAGAAAGTTGCTAGAGTAACAGATTTTATTTTAGCATACATTTCCCGAAGGATTTGTAATCTGAAACTCAAATATATGTCATTATTTAGTAACTTCAATCCTCAGATCATCCCAGTGATTTGCCATAAAACCACAAATTATATGAGGAACAGGCCAAAAATCTGTACAGTTGAGAGGTATGCTTTGCATACTTATCCACTGCAGTACTAACTGCCTTGCTGCTTCCACAGAAGTGAATGGGTTCACTGCACAACTAGTATAGTCTTTAAATTTCTGTACTGTGCTACTCTGATACCCTTGAAATTTCTGGGGAAAGGGTACATGGCTAATTTCTATTAGTCATAACCTCTCACTGCTGAATTTGCATGCTGCTTTTGCCAGCAATACTGCTCTAGTACTACAGTGTTGTGCTTTCATACCATTGTAGTGGTACAGTGATTTATGAATCACTCGGGCATAATGCATACAAAAATCTGCCTTTCTGAATCCCAGGAAGTATGTTTTTTCCTTAAAAGTTTAAGCAATTTATCTGTGAACCATGGTGGTTTCATTTTTTCTCTTCAGTTTCAAAATTACTTTCTCTCTGTGACTTGTTGATTCTGATGGAAATTTGATCTGTTCCAGTTTTTCTTCCCTGCTTTCATGCCTATGAGACCTTTTCTGAAGCACTGCCCTATTTTGATAGACTCTACCCCCTTGAAGTTTGCAGTATTTGGTTTTGATTGACTCATATCTATATTTAAGTTGAAGGTGAACAGCAGTGTTTGCTGAGTCCTCATTCCCATTTGTCTGTCAATTGTTATGCCTGAAATGCTCTCTCTCACATTCTCCCCTTATTTGGAAATACCAGATCAATAAATGTCTTTTGTTGAGTAAGTTATAGTACTTGCTATTGAAGCCCCATCCTTTAGGCATCTAAAACAACCACTCTCTTATATGACTGTTTCAGTTTACATTTGGCACATTACAGTCTGTTATCAACAATAAATCTACCACTACCATTCTAGGAAACAGGTTGCCATTTTTTTCATATGACAATAAGTTGTTATATTCCATGTGTAGACTATCCTGCCATTTCCAGCCTCTAATGTGACCAACATTGCTTACTCTCCCTTATAATTACTTACATATTTTATTGCACTGCTCCCTTCCCTTTTCTAGATGATGGCATCACCTCCTATATTATCTACTTTGTTCAGTAGTGGATTTCCTAGGTACTGTGTTTCTCTTACTGCCACAATATCAGTTCATTGCTTTTCCATCAGGTCATTTTTTATATGCTTGTACTAATTACTTTCCAGTTTTTTGTTGATGGCCTTTCACATTATCTTTGTACTTTTTCATTAACCACGTATCCTATTGAACTTGCTCCTACTTTTAGATTTGGCTTCAGTGACTACTCTATTGGTTTAGAGTAATGCCAAAATTTTCTGGATGCTCTCCTGTGCCTTCTACCTTAGCTAATTTAAATACTTGTTAATAAAACTCCTAAACTGCCATCTAGGATCCTGCTTACCTTCACATACAGTTACAAATCATAATGTCATTCTTGCTCTTCAAGTAACTCTTTGAAGCGTGAGCTGTTCTACAGGTGTTGAACTCCACAATGTGAAAGACCTCCACCTTTATGTGTGACATGGACAGGCAGTTCAGAATATGTGCATGTCACTTGCAGCAGTTCCCTTCCTAATCAGTTTTACTAATTCTGTACTACTGTGATCCCTTTTTAGGTAGTTAATTTGTTCCTACTTGGCCAGTGATATTGAGCTTTCTACCTTGTGCAGCTACTTCTGCAGTCTTTTCCAGCCATAGCTCTTAACATATGCCTTACTTCTAAGTACTCTCCCACATCTTATTCTAGTCTCCAAATTCCAGAATTTCCCAAAAGGGAGATGTGTTCTTCTCCTGTGGGGCATGCTGCGGGTCATCTGTGGTTCTTCTCTTTGAACAGTCTCAGTACTTTCCTTAATCTCTTCTGGTGATGCATCTTTCAGAGATCCTAACTGCACAATGACACCCAGGAATTATCATTTGGAGGGATACACCACTGTTGTACATCTCTTATCCTCCTATACTCCGCCATGGTCCAACTGGTTCTACTTTATAATACCCAAGAATTTGTGTCAACTCTTACATGAGGCTGACTACCTAAACTTTTATAATTGCACACAAATATTCTAAAACGCAGTAAGTTGCACTTCTGCTACTGTATTTGTTAGGTAGCAGATTCATGGCTTGTTACCTTTACAATCTTGAAGGAAATAATTTAATGCTATCCTAAATTTTTGTTTGATAATATAACTTTCTTTATTGCTTCCCCATTTAAATCTCTAACCTTGTTTGTTTTTCTTCACTTAGTATTTTGGGTCCATTAACTGCTGTTTGTCAACTAAACAACTGGCATTTCACTGTAAAATTCAACAGCTTATATTTTCATAATTTTAATAGTATTTAAAAAACTTTCTTGTGTATTACCTCTCATGCATAGTGTTGAACCTTGATTAACAAACTGCTTAAGTACTTTGGGTAAGTGCAATATTTACAAAGCAGCCATATTTTCTAAACAAGTCTGATAACTGTATTGTGCACAGTATATAACAAACTGCTCCTATGTTCAGTTCAGAGAGATCCCCGCAGATAGGCAGACTTTCAGTAGAAGAAAAAATAAAAGAAATGCACTTCTGAAGTCATAAAATATAGTGAGGCTTGGGAACTGGTATTCAAGAGAGAGAAGAGGACAACAAGTAAATACAGGTCATAAGGGTCAGGTAGCTGGTAGGAAATTTAAGAGGGAAATAAGGATTGCTTTACATACGTACTAGATCCATTCTGTCCATTAAGTGAATATGTGGCTATTTTTTATCAAATGTATTGCAAATTAGGTAGAAATAAATGGACAGGGAGATGGGAGTGAATGAGAATAACAGTTATTTGAAGACTACTTGAATCTTTTTCAACTGCCTGAATATACAGCAATATTTGTTATGCTGTCAACATAGTCCAATGTAACAATATCTTATTTTTTCAATTACTTTTTTCATGCTATCTTATAAACATGAGGATCCTGCTTACATTCACATATAGTTACTTTAGTTACACTATTTCTGTTAAGATGCAGTGTATATGTGCCTTTTGTGTAGTATCTGGGAGAAATATAATTTTGTTGGTGGTTGCATCTCCTTGTCTGTTGTTTTCATTGTTTGGTATAGTAATTTATTCAGTTCTCATTTAGCACCTAAAGGACATTTTTATAATTACACCCATCCAGATGTGTTAGTTGCGTGTCACTACGCTACCACAGTGTAACAGTCTAATTAACCTGCACCAAGAATCTCTAATTCTGAAAATTATGGCACCCCTATATTAAAAAAATGCTCCTCCAAGGCCTCCATTGTAACATTGGTAATAACTGACTTCTTTATTGTCTTGTCTACTTTTTATACTAAAGGTGTAAAACTTTGTTTATAGGCTAAATTTGGATAGTCAGCTATGCATCACTACGTTTTTCTGGGTTTTTTTTTCTACAGGTGCTGCTGGGTTCCTAGCAGTTTACTGTAACACTGTGATATGTGATGCCTTTAAGCAAGGTTTAGCCTTCACCATACTGCCCTACTATAGGGCATGTGTTTTGCTTATTTGCTTGATTAATGTATTCATTCAGTCTGTATACCAAATAACATACCACTGAGCCAAATCTTCCTTTTCTGTGGAGACCTGAGGAGTATAACTCCAAAATAATTATTATACACATAGACAAACCCTTGTGTTTACAAAGGTAACATTTAATAAACAGTTAATAGATGTTTCCAAAAAAGCTATTCTATAAATATATGTCACTGTAAATTTCAGGAAACTAAAAATGAAGTGGCATATCCTGGGTACAGTATGTACATGAGAAAATACTAACCAGATCTAGTGCAGCAAAAAAAAAAATGTTAGAAAGAATTTTAGAACATATGTTGATCAGAAATCTACATCTCATGGGAATTTAATGCAGGAATCCCAAAGCACCAGCATTTGCTTTTTGTGATAATAAATAACTATCTAAAATGAGTCATGAAACAAGTGTGGCTTGTTTATATGAAAAGGAAACATTCCAAAATGGCAAATGTGATAATTCAGAATACATTGAGTGAAGAGTCTTTTTTAATGTCTTGTTTTTGATACATTTTTTCATTTTGATTTCTAGTTCTTACTCAGCTGCATCTTATAGTAGTAGAAGTACCCCATTTGTGATTGGCTTGATTATATTGTAAGTTTATTTATTTGTTTCTTATTTCCCTGTTTATTGTATGTATTTTTCAAAGTCCATTAATAAAGTTAAAGTATAACAAGAAGTTTTGACATGTCAGAGAAAAATGCCATTCTGTTCATCTGGTATGGACAGATTATAAATAATAAATCATTCAGTGTAGTGGTCCAAACACAAGTCTATTTTTATCCATTGCTTTAACTAGCAGCTGAGTTCTGAATCAAAAGGCTGACTTATTTCTAGAAATACAGTTCCATTAGATTCACTCTACCAATATTTCAAAGATTTATTTGAAACTTTAATAAGCCCAATATTAACTTCATGGACTATGTGAGAACCATGTTTAGCATCAGACAATAATTTATATTATTGCAAGTAATCAGATGATTGGTTATAAACTACTTATGTGCTTTAGCTAGAAGACTGAGTACATGAAGATGGCAGTAATTTTTGTGGAACTACATGATTAATTTCAATAACACACAATTATCAGAAAATGATAAAATATTAATTCTTAAATCTGTACATTATACATCTTCATCTACATATTGGAAAATTTTCACTTGGAAATTTATCCATAGAAGTTTTATTACACCACAAAAAGCCACTAGAATAAACAAGAAGGACTCTTGTACATGTTGAAGATGTGATGAGCTATTGGATGCTGATTGGGCACATATGTTTCTAGAATGTAGAACAGTAACACCATTTTGGACTGAGTTTAAAAACTTTATTAAAGCTTTGTGGTCAGACAGATGCGAAATTTCTAATTCTTTGTTGCTTTTTAATGCACCAATGCCAAGGTTTGTTCCATTAAATCAAATGAAACTTCTTTGGACCCTTCTTGCTATAGCAAGAAAAATCATGAACAGAAATTGGAAATGTAGAAATATCCTCTCTTTTAATGAATTTATATCTCTTACTAAGATTATTTGTAGTAGGGAATTACAAACAGCTTTGTTATGTACCTCAAATGTGACTCATAAACAAATTGCATGGATAAAGCTCAAAAGATTATTAGACAAAATGAAATCTTTATTGAAGATTTAGCAACTATTTTGGACTCTGTCTATAGTTTGTATTAATACATTGTGTTTCACTACTTGTGAAATTTATGTAATTGTTTTTAATATTTAAAAACCAATAAAAACGATTAAAAAAAAGATGGCAGTAATTGTCAGGATCATTAAGTCCTTGCTTTTGTAGAGGAATGTTGAATGATGCAATAAGTATATTTTAGATGGCACTATCCTTACTATCGACATGAAGGATCTCTTCACGTGTATCCCTAGGAGAGAGGGGTATGAATACTTTAGTGATAGTCTATTTAAGTATTCTACTTTACCTAAAGATAGAATTTCCCTTATTCTGGAACTTATGGAATTTATTTTGGATTCAAACTACATCCATTTCCAAGGGGAATATTATCAGCAAACTAGTGGTATAGCAATGGGCGCTGCGTGTGCTCCCATATATGCCAACTTAGTACTACTTGAATGCGAGAATAGGTATGTTTTCCCTTCTCCTTATTTCAGACATATTAAGCTATACCTGAGCTTTTTGGACGACATCTTTGTGTTATGGAATGGAACAAAAGAAACATTACAGAAGTTTATGGAATATCTTAACTCTTGTACAACATTCCTTACTTTTACACATACACAAAATGACACCATTATCCATTACTTGGATGTTTCTATCTCTAAGACTATAAATGGATTTAAGTCTAATATGTATAGAAAGGATACATGTTGCAATAGTTATCTACATTTTAGTAGTTACCATCCCATCGCACAAAAGAAAAGTCTTATTAAGGGCCAAGCAGTTAGGATAGCCTGGATGACATCTGACTATCATGATTTAAAACAAGAATTCATATTTTTAGGTAAATGTTTCATCGAGAGAGGATATCCTGTTGAGATGGTCAGGGATATTTTAGATGAGGTATATAACGGGTGGGGTACCAAATATAAGGCCCTGTTGGGACATCCCCTTCAAACAGTTAACCACCATTTGAAAGAAAGAAAAAATTATCATGGAGCATGTATCATTCAATATAGTATTTTCTCTGAGCTATTTACAGAGACTATGAAAACAAATTGGAATTTATTTAAAACCAATAAGGACATGTATAACCTAGTGGGTCAACAACCCATATTCACATATAAGGTCGGAATGAACTTTAAGAGGACCTTTGAACGGAATGATAGGGAAGTCTCACAATTTAGAGCTACTGTTCCTTGTGGTAGCTGTAGTGTTTGTTCATTTATTTATGGTGAGGCAACTATTTTATTGAACAACGGTTTGAAAAGCATTGTTAGACTTCGTAAAGGAAATTGTAAAACAAAAATGCTTGTTTACATTGCTATTTGCACAAAATGTAGTGCATATTACATAGGAAAAACGGAAAGATCTTTTAAAGACCGTATTTATGAACATTTATACGACATTAGGACCCACAAGAAAACTAGTGCTTTATATAAGCACAGTGTACTTTGTACTTCTTTTGAAGGTTACAAGTTTGGTATTATTGACACAGTTTACAAACACTCACAAGGGGGAGGGGGGATTTGAAAAATGCTTTATTATATAGGGAACTTACTTGGCAGCTTAGGTTAAAATCCAACTTTCCTCCAGGTCTCAGTGATTATATTAGTATAAAATTTGCACTATTGAAAAAAGCTGAAAGTGTGTAATGTATAAATTACATTACATTTAAAATACTTTGTACAATTTATGATTTTGGCTACATGTACATTTATATACTCTTACATTTTTAAATGATATTCAATATTATTGAGGTTGAAGTTTTTACAACATATTATAGTAGAGCATAAATTGGTCATAGGTTCATAGGTTCGTACTAGGCTATCTGCCCAAGGGCATTTATAAGCCTAGCCCATAGTTATGTGGCTTTCGCCACCCCTTTAGGTTGAAGAAAACTATGCCTATTATTTTGCTGTGACTCTGTCAAGCAGTGACACTGAAGTAATCCCTGGGGTATATCTGCGATCTCCCATCCATTGGTCAAGATTCCTCTTGAACAAGGCCAGCGAGGTGCTCTGCCTCACATGTACCGGGATTTTGTTCCACAGCATAGGGAGTCTCTGGGTGATGAATCTGTCCCTCCAGCACGTTCTATTAATAACCGTGTCAAGGTTTAAGTCTCCCGCCCTTGTGGTTCTGAGGGATCTAGATTTTTTGAGGTGAAGCATATTCATCAAATCTGGGTTTGACATGGCTTTATATGTCAGGCACAGGTCACCTCTGAGCAAGCGGTATGCGACTGAATAGAGCTGGAGTTCTTTCAGTCTGGCAGCATAAGACATATTTTTGAGACCCTTTATCATTTTGGTGAGGAACTTTTGGGGCCTTTCCAGCTGCTGCAGGTGTCGGGTAAGATACATTCCGAATGGGGCATTGTACTCAATCATAGGTCTAATGAGTGATGAGTACAGGGGGACGATGACCTCCCTAGATCTAGTTGTGAATCCCTTCATGATCAGGTGGGCAACGTAGAAGGTTTTCCTAACTACTTTGGCAACATGAGTGTCAAACGAAAGGTTACTGTCAACCTGGGTCCCCAGATCCCTGATGACTTCTTCTGTGCTCAGTGGATTGCCACCAATATGGTAGCTAGGGGTAACCTTGTTTTTCCCGAAGGGTATGACTATGCATTTCTTGCCGTTTAACTTTAGGCCATGGCTCTGGCACCAGTTATCCGTTTCTGTGAGGCCCTTCTGAAGGATATCTGTGTCAGATGTGTTTTCGACTATGGCGCCCAGTTTGCAGTCATCTGCAAACTTTGTCAGCCATAACCCTCCTGTGTTTGCTTGTACTTCAGAAAAGTAGATGCCGAACAAGAGTGGTCCCAGGACTGAGCCCTGTGGGACACCACTTGTGACAGGCTTTGAGTCTGACATGGCGCCAGCAACTCTGACCCTGTGGGTTCTGTCACTTAGCCAGTTTGCAACCCATCTTGTGATGTATGGGTTTACATTTAAGCTGATGAGTTTTTCGATGATACCTGAGTGAGGTATTGTGTCAAAGGCCTTTGCCAGGTCGAGGTAGGCTGTATGGACTGCCTTGCCCTCATCAATGGCCTTGGTGACTGTTTCGAAAAAGTCAACCAAGTTTAAGAGGCATGATCTGCCTTTGACAAAGCCAAACTGGGATGGATCCAAAGTCTGCAAGTTCCCTATGTCTTTATTTATGAGTTCCATTATGATCCTCTCCATGGCTTTGCAGATAAGGCTTGTCAAGCTAATGGGACGGTAATTTCCAGGGTCGGTGGAGGCACCGCCCTTATGAAGTGGGACCACAGTCGCCGTGCGCCACTCCTTGGGTACGTATCCTGAGGTGAGGCTAAGATTAAACAGCTGTCCTAACTGCGGGTTTAATTCCTCATTGAGTTCGTGGAGCACACAGCCGGGACCATCCAGTCCCATGGATGCTGTGTTTTTTGCCTTGGAGAGAGCAGTTCTCACCTGGGCGTTGGCTATGTTTGGGGGGCTACAATCCTCTGGTATAGATATCTCTCCTTTTGGGGGGGAGGGGGGGAGAAGTTTGCACTGAACCTGTCAGCCAGTATGTTGGCAATGTGTGTAGGTTCAGTAATCTTCACATCATTTTGAACTAATTCTGAGCATATCTGGGAGTTTCCTCCTAGGTTTCTAACATAGCTAAAGAAGGCCTTATGATTGTCTTTTGAGTCCTTGGCGATTTTTCTCTCAAAATTTGCCTTGGATGATTTTATGAGAGCTCTTAGTTTTTTTACTTATAATGATCAAAGGTGTCTTACCTTTCAAGGATTTTGCTCTATCTTGTAGTAGCTTCCTCCTTTTGTTGTAGAGCTTGTTTATGGCTGGGGTCCACCAGACTGGACGCTTGCCTTTGGTACAAACAGTCTTAGTTTTGTTTGGGATTGCCTGATCCATGCAGTCCTGTAGGTGCTGGTAGAAGGCATTTGTAAGTGATTCAGCGGTTTGAGTAATGTTTACCACTGGCACAGGGGCCTTAAAGGAGACCACACTAGTTTTTAGAAGTGTGAAGTCGGCTTTTGAGAAGTTTTTCACTGTGGTCTTTTTTATTTCAGGTGGGGGCGGGATGAGGACCTCCAGCGAGATTAGTTTATGATCTGATCTCACCAGTGAGGGGTATACTTCCGGTGTTGAACATTGTGATCCCTTGTTCTTGATGATGAGATCAAGTATGTTTTCTCCTCTTGTGGGGATGGTGACTAGTTGTTCCATGGCATTTGAGTTTATGAACTCCAGGAACTTTTGGGCTAGAGTGTTTGGGCTTGAGTAGTGTTCCCAGTCTATATTAGGGTAGTTGAAATCACCTAGTATGATGGTATTTGGAGATACATTTATCCCCTCCAGTGTTTTCAGGAAGGCCATGTGAGGTTCCTGAGTTTGAGAGGGTGGCCTGTAACATGCTACAAATTGCAGAGCAGTCTTGCCTATGGTTAATTGCACCTGGATGGTCTCCGATGCATCGTGCGTTGCCACCAACCTTGAGGTGTGTGTGTCCTTTATGAATATGGACACCCCCCCTCCTTTCTTGGTGTTGTTCGGATTTTGGGGCCGGAACGCATGATATGAGGTGAAACCTGATAGTGCTGGGGTGCTCTCAGGAGCCTTGAACCAGGTTTCTGTCACAGCACAGACATCGATGTTCTCCATACTGAGAAGGGCCTCGAGTGCGTGCATCTTGAGATTGAGACTTCTGGCATTGAGCAGCATTACCCTTAGTTTTTTTCCTTTTTTGTTTTCTAGGGTGGTAGGTTTAGAATTTGAGCCTTGCCTAAAAAAGGCACTATGGGGGTGGCAAGAGCCTTTGCCAATATCCGGAAGCCCAGGGGTGACAGGTGAAAGCCGTCATGTTCTTTTAAATTGTAATTGATTGTTAGTGCTTAAGTATATAAAGCTGTATGTTGTACCAGTGCTTTTATCTGATGAAGTCTTATCATTTGACGAAAGCGCTCATCTGTGGAATATTGTTGAACCATAAAGGATTTTGTACCTACGTTTGTGGCCTGGACTTTTATTGTTTCTGGTTTCAGTTCTACAATTTACTTGGTGTTGGAAAGTTAAATGGAAGCCCGTCTGCAGAAACAAAACCATATGATTTACACTTATTCATTACTTCTGTCACTTCTCAGTGCAGCTACTATGAATAGGAAAGGATAGAAAAGTGAGGGGTATTAGATATGATGCAATTCCTACTTTGTGTGATGCTGTAATGCAACACTTAGGCTATGAAAATGCTTCCAGAAGTCCTTAGTAATAAAAACATTATCTGTAGATTTTTTATTACTTATCTGAACTTAGAAATCTTCACAACTTCCTGATTATGACAATTTAGTAATCTTCTCCAGGCCAGGTTAGAAGCGATCAGTTTTCTTTTGTTTGCATGTGTGTTATGTGCATCTTGAAAAAATAAATATCTCATTTATCTGCATTTCTGTATTAATTGGCACCAGACATGTCCAGTTCCAGACCTTGGCTT
The DNA here is from genome assembly GCF_019279795.1 of Protopterus annectens. Taxonomy (NCBI): domain Eukaryota; kingdom Metazoa; phylum Chordata; order Ceratodontiformes; family Protopteridae; genus Protopterus; species Protopterus annectens. The sequence continues at coordinate 873,078,437 of NC_056747.1, forward strand.
GTGTCAGCAGTCACTGATCATATATTCCACACCCTTTCCAAATAGTGTGAGCAAGCTCTTAGGCACTAATGTACTTTTTGCAAACAGACATACAGTAAACCTTTGTGGGGCCTTTGCTGTTCATTACTTTCTACTGGCTATTAGCCTGTTACTGGCCCCCTCTTCTGCTGTATCCCCACTGGTGTCAGATTTAGCTCATCCAGTTGCTGCTTTTTGACTGGGGGATCCTAAATTACCAGTAATGCACAGTGGTGAAGTCAGAGGAAGACTTGAATGCAACTTATCTTGCTTTCCGTGTTGTAAGGGAAAGAAGGCTGGAAAATATTCCATGCTATACCTACTCTCTGTAACATTCAAACACAAAGGAATATGTCTGGTCTTCACTACTGATGTCCCTTTGTGCTACACCAAATTCCTGTCCTTTGGTAAGGCAAGCCACAGTTAGGCATACTACCCTCTTCTCCCAATCAGCACTACAGCATAAGAGTCTTTTTTTCCCAAATTTAGGTTGCTATCAGTGTCTCACGCAGAAATTGAGCCACTGCATAAGTAGGCTGGTATGTCCACTTCCATTTAGATACACCTGTCATCAGCACTCCAGTTTCAAATATAATCTCAAGGTTAGTGGACCACTGTTAGGAAGTACTTCTAAACTTACAGACATAGTCTAACTTTAAACATCCTGACATCCACTGCAGATAGAAGTTATTGCTTGTAATATAGAATAAGACATATTTAGCATTGCTGTTGGACAGCTGCAATATTCTCAGTTTAACTAAAGTGTTAATTGGGGGGGGTGAGAAGCAATGTCTCAAAATTTCAAGGGAAGATGCTGTCTATTGGTAGGAGGAAGACAGTAGAAATAGTTTTGATGTCTACATTTGCTGTTTTTGTGGCCTTGAAAAGTTAAAAAAAAAACTGTAGCCATGCTTACAAAGGCTAATTCAAATAATATATTTACATGTAATATAGTATCAGAATATAAATGTCATATTGATAAAACTGTTAGTGGGTTTTACTCATGTTACTCGTTATCATCATTTTGAAATGAGTCTTTCAAAGGGATTGCTTTTTACTGAAATTAAAAGGATTTATGGCCAGCCTGTTGGCTTATAGGAGCATCCCTTTAACAATGGCAGCTCCATTTTGATGAGTAAGCATGGAGCCAGAAGGCAGGTTTTGTAGTGGAGATGGCAACTTTTGCCTACTCTTCTTTCCTAGTGGGGAAATTCTAGGATCTTGGAAGAAAGTGCTAGGAAGCTTGGAGGTACTTTGGGAAGCACCAACAGATGTCCATTGTGACAGTGAAACATTTTATATTCAACACATGGAGATGGGAAAAGAGCATTAAAATCCTCTAAATCCAGCAAGGATGAAAGCCATAACTCTTTAATTTTTGTTCATCCTTCTCTACAGACTATAGGCACTACAAGATGAAGGGAATGGTTGTCCTACACATGTCCGGTGTACAAATGATTGTCCATTATCTTCTCCTGGCATGCAACTGGTATGCAAAAGGGGGTTCAGAGCATAGTCCTTGATTTACAAACAAGTGAGTGGTGGGCTACATTGTGGAATAGTGAAGAGAGTCTATAAGACTGCAATGGCAGACAGCATGCTGCAACTGCACAAGCATTGTGCCTGACCACAAAGTAATGATAATGGGTTGCTCAGCCTAACATATCTGAACAGCAACATCATCTTCCTTAGAATGGCACACCCAGTATGATGAGGAGATATCATGGGCTATAAAAGCACAGCCCATATTGTGCAGTGGTGCAGACAAGTACATTGCCTCAAGTAAGTATAACTGAATTCCAACTCAGTGACACAGCTGAACAACCACCAATGGAAACAGATGCTGTACTAGATCCTCTTGTTAGGATATTATGCTAACAACAGTTCCACTGTTGTTATAAGAAATGGGGCTATAACTTTTACAAATCAGACCTTGACATGACTGAGGGTGGTCCACAAGCATAGGCTGCACTTCTGTGAGGAGGCTCACCAGTGGAGATTAGTTACACAGCTGCGTGTACATTATGTTATAGGACTGTCTCGTCCTTTTTACTGTGTATTAGCACCAACATTGTTTTAATTAATACAGCTTATGTAAAGTCACTCACCATTATATAAGTTAGCAAAATATATTTTATTAAACCCTGAAGCACCACTGAACAAAGATGTCTAATAACACTGATTACTTTTTATAAGCATACTATGAGGCTTGTTTATAGATTTAAAATATTATACTCCATGGATAGCTTAAAAAAAGCATTAGCTATATGTCTATACTCATATTTACTTACTCAAATATTGCCTGCTGATTTTGGGCTAGTAGAAAAAAAAAGAATGGCTTCCTGAATCATGGCTTTTTGCAACCATCTCTTAGTCATAGGGGACCAGTGGACTTATTGAGTCATATAAGGGCTGGTGGAAAGCAGGCAATTGGAAGAAAAAGACACACGCTCACATACACATATATATATATATATATATATATATATATATATATATATATATGTGTGTGTGTGTGTGTGTGTGTGTGTGTAAAATACATGGGGTATGTAACTTTAAGTGCCAATGAGTTAACTACATTGATCTGAATGTTAAATGGTACAACATTTAGATATTTCACTATTATAAGTACATATCTCAATGTGGAGAGACCACATCTGCAGTGCCTGTGTGTTATTTATTATTTATCCTGACATTTAATGGTATTAGTAGTCAAGAACATCTGTACAACCAAAAAAAATGTATCTGCAGAAGTTAATAATTATACTTGCTTTCAGGAGTTTATGTGTTTGAAAGGGCTGCCCTCAGTGGAAAAAAAATTCAGATGCATCTATGTGGAATTATTTCACTGAGCAGAAACAACAGAAAGCTGGAAATGTTGGATCCAGATGTTTGATGTTTTTCCCTCACTGTAAGTGGATTAACCAAAATATCTGAAATGTGCCATGTGCCTCATTCAAGGATGTCATAGGGAAAGGAGTATTTGACATCTATCTAACTCTTCTCTTGAAGTGGTGAAAATAAAACATCAGCGCTTAGACAGAAATTCAGGATCTGAGTCCAGAAAGAATTTGTCATCTTTTTACAATTTGCCTTTTACAGGATTGATTCTGTGACAGAAGATCTGTAACAGTCAGGCATGACTGCTGATGAAGACAGGAGAGTGGCTGCAAATTGAGAGAGGTGGCAACAGTTGATCTAACATTCTGAACTAATATGAAAGTGAAAAAAGGGGGCTGATGATGATGACAAATGTTTTTTTATAAGGGCACAGAATCCTACAGAGATTACAGATGTGTATGTTATTGAACTTAAGAATAGAGACAAAGAGTATGAGCTTGACGAACTGTTGATTCTTTAATTAAAAGAAGAAACATTTCTGGTCTAGAAATGATGAAGCAAGGGCCAAGCCATTAAAATACATAGTCCTGACCTTATCAAAAGATGTGGATGCTTGCAGGCCAACCAAAATTGCAGGTGCACGATTAAAATAGTTAACCAAGGAAATGATGTCTGTAATATAAAATGTGAGTCTAATAAAAATTAATTTGAAGTAAAAATGTGTTATGACATGAAGGGATATAAAAAAGACATATTTATAATAAAAACTGAGACCAGAGAAAAGTACATGCCTTGTGTAACAGTTACAGGTAGAAGCATGGGAAGAAGACTTTTCCAGTAGTTTAATAACTGCTGTTAAATTTTCCCTACACAAAACATTTTACAAAGATGTGTAAGAAGAAAAACAAGTGTGTTCAAAAGAAAAAACAGTTGCCATTGAATAGTATTAAATAGAAAAGACTTGATATGGTGACGTCTGAAATGTCTTAGAACCACTGAAGTAAGAATGCAAGTCAAGCAGAAAGTGCAGGGAACTGAGCAATAAGCATTAAATTTAAATTAGGCACAGGTGCAGAGTGCAATATTTGTTTAAAGATACATTTAAATCACTGGATGTATTAGAGAATGAACAGAAAGCTGTGAGCTCATTGTCAGCATATTCTGGCCACTGCAATGAGACATTAGATCAAAACTGCTGATATATAAATTTAAAACTAAGAAACTCAAGATTCCTTTCAAATTTTAGCAATCACAGAAGTAAAATCTTTTTGCATTTTGGTTTGACTGGCTTGTGAGAATCTTGGAAAAATAAAATAAATTTGCAGTGTAAATGGAAGAGTAAAGTGAACAATCACATAACTGTAGAAACATTAGATACTGTGTAGAGCCATAGCAATGACCTCCTTCATAACTCTGTTGATATTTTTATATGGTTAGGAAGTATGATAAGAGAATATTACCTATAAATAAAATCTTTTGCTATACTACTGGGATTTGCTGCTGTGATAGTGCCAGTAATTCTTGGACGTAAAACAGAACAGAGCAGAAACAGAAGTGAATAGAAAATTTAGGTGTCATTAAGAAACAGTTAAAGCCAACATACTGGATGACTACTATGGTCATTCTAATAAAGAAAGATAATATTTGCATTTATACTGGTCCACAAAATATGAATAACGTGATTATAAGATAGGATAACCCATTGTTTACAATTGAAGAAGTAGTTAGCTGTTATTTTTCTTAGCACTATTTGCAGACCAGGCGTTTTTCTTAGTACTAGATGCAGACCAGGCTTTCAGACAAACAAAACTAGATAAATTGGGCATATGTAATACACCACTTGGAAGGCACAAATTTGTTAGACTTCTTCTTAGTCTTTCATTAGCACCAGAGGTATTCTAAAGAGCTGGTACCTGTGTACCTGAAGTCTTAGTGGGTGCGGTAAACAGAAATGATAATATATTACAAAAAGAACATGACAACAGGCTGATACATCTACAAAATAGAGTAATACAGCATCATTTCAAGGTAAGTAAGGCTAAGTATAGAAAAATAAGAGTGATGATTCTGGAATACTGGAGTCATATTCTTAAGTTAGAGGGACTGACACCTGGTGCAGACAGTCTGTGCAGTTGTGCACATATTAAGACCAGAAGGAATACAAGCATTACAAATGCATCTGGGAATAATGCAATATCTTGCAAAGTTTTCTACCCAAAATATTTGAAATAGCTATGCCAATAAAACACTGTTAGTGCACCATAGCTTGGAAATGGAACTATGAAAAGGAGAATAGTATTAAAATGATTAAGAAACTAGTTATAAATGCACCAACATTAAAGTACTAGGATGTGGATAAGCCAGTTGTATTGCAAGTAGATGTCTGTTAATATGGTATAAGAGCCATGTTCTTAAAAGAAAATATACCAGTTGATTGTAGTCAAAAGTATTTACAGATGCACAAAAGAGTTATGGTCATACAGAAAAGGAACTGTTAACAGTGTATAGATGTCAGAAATTTCATGAGTATGTCTATGGTAAAGAAATGGAAACAGAACACAAACCCTTGCAAAGCATATTCAGAAAACTTGAACAAGACACCTTTAAGGTTGAAGAGGATTTTACTCTTCAGAAGTATGATCTGAAAGGGAATACAATCCAGTTAAGGAGCTACATGTAGCAAATATATTATGCAGAGCATATTTACCATAGATGGTTGACGGACTGTTAGAAGAACTAAAAATACTCTAGACAATTACATACTTTCTTTGATAGTAGAAGTAGTAGGAGACTTTCGTAGATATATGTAGATAGACTTAAAAATTCAGTTACTAAAAGATGTTTTAGAGAAATGCTGGACTAAACAAAAATACATAAATAATCATCAGTAAGAGAAGAAATCCAACTTTATTTTTCTTTCAAGGATGAAATAAGCTGTGCTCATGGCTTGATGTTCAAAGCTGACTGAATAATAGTTCCCAATCAACTGAGAAGGCAAATTCCTGATAAGACATATGAATTACATCTGGGAATAGCAAAATGCAAAGAAAGAGCAAGAGATATACTGTATTGACCGGTATACAAGCTTGAGTAGTGTCACAGTCATAGATATTTATAGAGGTTCTGTCGATGGCATAAACCCATAGTATAAATGGAAGAGTTACTGTTGACCTCAGTAAACTAAGTAGTGCAAATTTATTTTCATATATAGTGTATATCATGTCAGTTATGCAGAAGACATGTTAACTGATGTGTTCCATGATCATCCTGAAAGTGAAGAACATCTTCAATAATGGTGTGGATATGTTCCATTTCAAAGAAGACATATATTTCATATGTATGGATCATTATTCTAAGTTCCATAAAGTAATTAAACTCCCAGGTGTCAACAAGTGAAAGTATAAAAGTGTATATTCTCAAGATAAGGGATACTTGGTGTTGTCACATCTAACCTTGGTCTGCAATACAAAAGTCAGGAATTCAGAAGACTTGTGTAAGAGTGGAAGTTCAGACACATAATGTATAGCCCGCACTACCTGCACTCAAATGGGGAAGTGGCCAGAACTATCCAAATGATTAAAAATTGTCATCTCACAGTTTTAGACTATAGGAATACTGTACTTCAAGGACACAGTCTCTGTCTGTCTCAAAGCTTGATGAATAAAAGGTTGAAAAGGAGATTACCTACCATTAGCAATATTACTTATGGATGAAAGTCAACACAAAGTAAAAGAAATGTTGGAAAGAAGTCAGCAATTAGAATTGCTGCTGTGATAGTAACTGCAAGATTATCAGATTTACAAACTTGGGATAAAATAATATAAAAAAAAAAATCCATGGAAAAGTTTACAGCCTAAAGCAGAAGTTTTTTTGTAAAACAGCCAGACAACAATCCTTTATTGTTCACAAGGAAGATGGAAAGCTGTATGGACAAATTTACAGACATTTGTATATGACACATTGAAGCCACAATTCCATAATTGTCACAATCAGTTCAGCCACAAGATAAAAAATAAAAACTATGATAGCTAGAAGTTGCAGAGAGGGATTCCTTAAATGCATCTGTAAGTATAGTTGTAAAACAGCAACAATTGTCCGAAAAGGAAGAGATCATAGTTCCGGTGTAAACAGTCTTGTTAAATATTCTAAATCTGGAAATCTATTGAAGAAACTAGATATATAGACTGTTAGAGAGTTAAAAATGATATAAGGAGTAAAAGCTACATTACTTAAAATGCCTTTGAATATGGTTAAGAGTGTTTACAATTTCATGTAAAAAATAATGATGTGTGAGACTAGGTCTAAGTTAAATATTTATATAAGCTTTTTACACCTATGCCTGCAGACAATCAATACCCCCCCTCTAGAGGGGGCCATCATATAGGGAGCCATGAGGATGCTGTTTGCCTGCCACCTGCACTACTGCTTCAGATAGCACCTGTAGAAAGATGTCTCACCTGTAGAGTTAATCTGGTTTATCCCCTGGACAGGGACCCTAAATGGCATCCTAATATTTTAGCTTCTGAGGACAGACAGGCATGTCTTCCAATCAGTAGCCGGGATCATGTTGTCATAAGTGGAGGAAGCTATTTCCCCTGCCACCCTAGTGGTGAAATAGATGCCAGTGCCCTCTCCCTTATATATGCATGCCCCCATTCACATGTCCTGTGAATGATACCCCTACCAGCTTGGGATTCCATGTCTATGTACTTGCAGTCACCATCTTTAATGCAAGCTTCAGCTTGCATGGGAACAAAGCCAGACCAGGGCACTATCACTCACTCTCCCACCCCCACCCCTGGAATGGGCAAGCAGATCTTGGTACTCACTCCCATCCCCCCATACCAGCTCCAACAGACACCTGAGCCTCTATTCAAACTCAGGTAACATGGGTCATAGGAATGTATTCTTGGAGTGGTGAGCTGAAATTAATTTTTGCATTGTCTACTTAATGAGCATGCTATCTCATAGACTGCCTAAGAAATTCACTTGAGGAATGAGTCACATCTTGATTTGAAGACACGTGACTTGACCTCCTGGAATAATGTCACAGCATAAGAGCATAGCATGTGTTGTTGTTTGTACAAATGGTGTATTGCAATTAATACCAATAATGATTTTTTTTTAATAGCTGATATAAACACAGTGATGTTAATGAGCACTGTCAAAAGTGTGCCATGCCTTTGGCTGACTGTGCAGTGGGGCTAGTTTGAAATGGATAAGTCTACTAGTTGGTAAAGAGGATTAAGACATTAAGCTGTTACTGAGCTACTTCCTGAGATTCCCTCAGTCTTCACTTGCTTACTGTTTGACCTTGAGCAAGTCACTTAACTGGACAGTGCTATGGGACAATTGGGAATTTCAGCTAGGCTCGTTAATCGTCTCCTGGACTGCTTGCCTAGTAACTACCTATGAAACTATGAATGAACAGATATTTGAATACTAAGCACAGAAACATTTTGAATAATATATCATGTAATGTTAATGGTAAAACAGTGTTGCATTTTTTAAAAAGGAATTTTTATTATTGGTTTACTGAAGACTTACTGGGACATGACCACGTCTTCAGGGATATCAAAAGTCTAGGCACTCATACTCTGAATGAAAGCATTGTCACTGATAGAGACTAGTACAGTATGGAGAATAGCACTGAGATATCCAGTGTTACTGAGTTAGATCAGCCAAAGGTGGTAGACCATGAGTTGGATAAAGTGGGCACAGCCCTTTTGCATGACATCTGTGCCATGCTTACAGATATTAACACAAAGGATCATAGGAGGTTACTCGGCTAATGGTCCCAGGGCCCTTACAAGTCTAGCCAAGTTCAAACCGTGTTCTCAAGGGTGTCTGGTTCAAGCAGAAACTAAAATCAGCACCTATTGCCCCCCATCCAAGAGAACACAGGTCGAACCCCCTGGGCTGAATTGTCCAAATTACACTTAAATAGGGCCAATGACGGGCTTTGTTTAACATGAATAGGAAGCTTGTTCCAAATGTGTGGCAACCTCTGTGAGTTCTGTTGATCTCACATCCCAGGTTAAGGTCCTTTGAGTGAGTGACCTGTGTGCCATTTGACTTACGAATGTGCAGCATTTCCATTAAAGCAAAATCAGAGATTGCTCTGTATGCAAGGCACAGGTCACCTCTGAGCAGTCTGTATGACACAGATTAAAGTGACAATTATTTCAGTCTGTCCGCATAAGACAGCTCTTGAAGACCCTGAATTTTCTTTGTAAGGAACCTTTGTGGTCCCTCCAACTGCTACAGGTGTTTGGAAAGGAACATACCAAAAAGAGCATTGTATTATTGGCCTGATTAGGATAGATTACAGGGGGGTTATAACCTCTTCTTTTCTGGAGGCAATGCCCTTACTTATGAGATGAGCAATATAAAATGCCCTTCTTACCACTGTGGAGACATGGTGATCGAAGTTAACGTTGCTGTCAACCTGTGTGCCCAGATCTCTCACCACTGAATGTGTACTTAGGGTATTGCTATTGATTTGGTAGTTTGCAGGAACATCACCCTTGCCAAAAGAGATGAAAATGTACTTTTCTGCATTAAAGACCTTCTTGCAGGATATTGGCATCACTAGGGGTTTCAGTGATTGCTCCCAGTTTGCAGTCATCAGCAAACTTTGTCAGCCACAGTCCTTTAATCTTAGCCTGTACTTTAGAGAAGTAAATTCTGAACAGTAGGGGTCCCAGAACTAATCCCTGTGGAATACCACTGGTTACAGGTCTACTGGAGGAGGTGGAGTCCCCTATTTTGACCATATGAGTTCTATCAGTCAGCCAGTTTGCAGCCCATCTGACAATATATGGGTTGATACCCAGTTGGGTGAGTTTATCAATGATGCCTGAGTGGATTGTGTCAAAGGCCTTGGCTAAGTCTAGGTAGGCTGTGTGCACAGATTTGCCCTCGTCTAGGGCTTTGTTGACTGTATTGAAAAAGTTCACCAAGTTTAACAGGCATGATCTCCCCTTGCAAAAGTCAGACTTGGTGGGGATGAGCATTTGGAGGCTTCCTATATCTTTGTTAATAAGGTCCATGATGATTCATTCCATGGTCTTGCAGATAAGGCTGGTCAGGCTAATGGGTCTATAGTTCCCAGGTTTTGTGGAAAGGTATGAAGGTAACTGTTTTCCATTCCACTAGGGAAAAGCCAGTGCTTAGCTGTGATTGAAAAGCATGCCCAGTGGTGATACTAATTCCTGTTTTAACCCATGTAGAACACAGCCCAGGATGTTGTCTGGACCCATAGAGGCTGTATTTTTCACCTTGGAGAGGGCATTTAAGACCTGCTCCTTGGAGATACTAGGTAGGGGACAGTTGTTAAGGATGCTTTGAGGTATATCTGGCAGGACAGGGGAGTGAAGTTTTCACTGAACCTGTCAGCCAGCACGTTTGCTATATCCATGGGTTCTATATCTGTAGTACCATTAACTATGAGTTCAGCTCAAATCTGGGCCTTACCTTTGAGGTTACAGATGTAACTAAAGAACACCTTGTAGTTATCCATAGTTAGGGAAGATAATTTGGATTCATAGTTAGCTTTGGAGAACTTCACTAGGAGTCTTATTTGCTTGTTTAAGTTGAGGAGGGAGGGTTTCCAGTTTTGAGACTATTCCTTCCTACTATTAGACAGCAATTCCTTTCTCCTACTGTATAGCCTATTAATGGCAGTTGTCCAGCAGGCAGATTTGTTTTTCCTTGAAGACTTTGTTTTGGTTCTATCAGGTATGGCAGAGTCAATACAATTGTACAGGTGCTCATATAAAGCATTGGTGTATAACTCAGCATAGGCCACTATATTCCTTGTCTGACTGTAACAGAAATGTAAATTGCCAGATATATTTCAAGCCATTGCAACAAACTATTCGTATGCAAGTTAATACCCAAATAACGCAAAACTGTTAAAGGGACATCCACTTACATGCAATGTAACATCATATGTGATGAGGCATTGAAAGATGTATTCATATATTCATATCACGATACTTACATATTATCGCAACCACATTCCAAACCTGTAAGCGTTCTTCATGTCATGGTCATGTGCTTCATTTTGTTATAAAGGCATCTGTGCTTGGTTGGAAAGATTATGCGATAATACGCAAGTGCAGATATTTTTTTTTTATTTTAATTTTTTTTTTTTTGGTTCTCATATGGATGGTCCCTTGCAGTGTATGTCAGATGCTTCAGTTGGGCCGTTGCTGGGGACTGTACTTGTACACCTTATTCAGAACTGTGCTCAGCTGCTGAAGTCAACTTAGGTTGCACAACTAAAGAAATGTAATCTGTTAACTGTGGTGGGGAAAGTGGGTGTGTGCTGTTGCCTCCTTGGTCAGTCATTTGCCATAAACGTACAAGTATGCAAAATTACAGTTGTCAACCTTTACTCCTTCCAACTATTTCATGAAGACTGCCATTATACACGTACTTGCAACAAGTGAAAGTTTGCCGTGACACAAATTTTATGAAGGATAGTCCATTTTAAGAGGAGACAGTTCCCAATCCCAGGGTGAGTGCAGGTAGTTATTTCTTGGGCTAAACAGAAGTCCTGCCTGCTGCAACACAAGCGACTGTTTTATACTTTTCTGGGATGAGAGACATGCTGGGTTACAGCTTTTGAATGCATTATGCACCCGAACATGTTTTCTTAGTGCATTACATTTTAATTTCTTTTTCAACACTTGGGTTTTCAGGGGAAAAAAGAAAGTGTGGTACTTGGCGAGCTGGTACTTATGTATTATCTCATGCACTGCATTCACCCTGGGAATGATAACTGTCTCCTTTTAAAATGGGCTAGCCTTCATTACATTTTTGTTAACGCAAACATTCACTTGTTCCGAAGACATCGCTAATTACGGCTGCTCTGAAATGCCCTTGTGTGCCGGTTTCTTTGCTTTGTAAGCATTCTGCAGCTAAACAAATTTTCTTACTTTTTTACCTTTTTTTTTCTTTTTGAACACTTGGTTTTCAGGGGAAAAAGGAAAGCGTGGTACTTGGCGAAGACATTGCGAATTACGGCTCCTCAAAATGTGGTTGAGATAATATGTAAGTACCCATATCACTTACAAAAGAGAAGGGATTCAGACACTGAAGTCAAGATTTATAATATGGCTGGTTCAATCTGTAGTGCAAATTAGCATAGGTAGCACTAGCAAACAGTATGTGGCTTTAGAGACACAGATAACACTGCTGTGCAATGTTGAAATAGTGTGGTATGCTGTGCATGCAAATGACTGCATAGTAATATGGAAAAGTGGAATTTCGTTTAAATGAGGCACACACATTATGCAAATGACTACATCAAACATGGCAAAATTAATAAGAAATGTATAAAATAGGTTGAGTGCACTGTGGCACAAACCTACTATGAACACTAGGGAGTTTTTGTGTACAAGGTTATTAACATGTTTGAAGCAGCAGCAGTTATAATAAAATGACGTGTTAGTGGCAGCCATTGAAGTCAGCTTCCAAAACATGCCAGTAGGACCAGCAGTAAAATACCAGGATGTAGAGTTCAGAGTTAAAGAGGCATCAGCTGTAACATATGCAAGCTGGATATGGTCACAACAGATCAAGGCACTGGTGAGCAGATGCCATCTGGTCCACAACTGTGAGTCAAGACAAAGACAACACAGAACCAAATTATGCATGCATTATAACTTCCAGGCAATGCAAGGCAGTCCACTGTCTGGTCACACTGTGCATTAGACATAGTTATACCCACATGGGATAAAGGATGGGTAGGGTACAGTCATCATTACTTACACAAGTGATTGAGGGGGACACAGTGACAGCTGACAGTAACACAGTAATATGGGGTAGGGTCATGACAGGTGAATTCAGTAGCCTTTGCTCTGCTAGCAGAGTGTGTGGAGTCAGGAATCACATCTTCCAGTGGTGGGATTGAGCTGCCATGTCATGACCATTGATGATATCCACTGTGGTAACCTGCAGTCTTAGGGCTTCAAATGGTCTGTGTCAGGGAAGGTGTAGAACTAAATGATCATGTCATGCACCTTGATGAGGTGTAACATGTTGGAAGCCAATAAGTAGTAGTGTTGCTAGGGTGGGGTGAAGAGGGTAGCTGCCCCAGGTGCATGCTCTCAGGGAATATGATCACATGATCACCCCCTTAGAAGCGTGGCCAAATGGATGGAATTGCAGGACTAGTAAACATTTAAGCAGCCATGCCTGATGTTGTAGCTGTCTAAATGAACATTTTTGTTTAGATGTTAGTAAGTGCACCAAACAGCAGGTAGAAGCTCCTTGCTACAGTCCTGCTATTGTTCTGCAGAGTTTGTTTTTTTTCTTGTTGGTCCTTAACTTGCAAACTTGCAAGGGGGACCTTTTTTTCTGAGGAGGAGCCAGTCAGGGAACTACCCAGGGAGACATTTGAGCAAGCTATGAACCTATGATATGAGCAATGATATAGCATGTATGCATGGTGCTTCATGTGTCAACAGGTAATAGCACATGTATAGAAATAGGGGAATATTTGTGAGCAGCATGGTGAAGGGTTTCAGGTGCTGACTTTGAGGAACATTATTGCCCATGTCTATGAGACTGCTGACATCTGAGTGTGGCAGGCTGTATGACCACAGCTGACAGTGAAACCATCTTAGTAGTTGCCTGTGTAGTTTGTACAGGGGTGGTACATGCCCAGACACCTCATTTCTGGAACAGTAGGCGACCAGAGGGTGCCTGTCATGTAACTTACTGAAACACATATAAAGGCCATATTTGCAGACAGTTGAGCAGCAACATCAGTTCCCTGCCCTCATACTCCAAGACACTGTGCACTTCTTGTATACTGTCACACAAGTCACAGAGTGCACTCACAATCTCCATAGCACTTTTATATCAGCTGTCAGTGCCTGGATCATTGACCTGCATATGCACTGATTTATTCTGAGTGTTTTACCCAGAGCGGAAATTGGTCTGAAGTCACAGCAGCACTTCACCACTACGGTAGGTATGTCTACATCAGAGTCAGTGTCAGTGATCGAGGCTGTGTGGCCTAGGTACTCAAGGGGAACATGGGTAGGGTTCACAGAGGAAAGCTGCATTGCAAAGATGATGTTCCAGATTCAGTGTGTATTACCACAAGGGCCTGTGATGCTGGTTATGTGGATGAGCACTCCAATGGTATTGTTGTCAAACGTGCCACTGTGTCATCAAACTGTGTCATATGCACATTGTTATCATTATCATCATCATCATCATTAGTGACAAGAAACCTGCTGACATCAGACATGTTCTGCCCTTTGTACTGGCTGCTTTACCAGTAAAACCTGTGAAAGCTTGAACACATTATACCATTGGTAGCCCACACACACATATGCCTACATCCCCTGTGACGTGTGTGGGTGTGGGCTTAACAACATTATGTGTGTGTATAGCATATAGAGACTTACATACCTTGGCATGTAGGTTGTTGCAGTTGCAGCTCAGAGCACCTGAAATAACAAATATGCAAATGGTCCTTGATGAATTAGTCTCACCACATATGTAGTACAGTATGCCACACAGATGTTTACTGGGTAGTACTAACCTGGTATGTCCTCCTATTGACATCTAGGTTGTCACTGCTGACTAAGCTCCCATATTCAGGCAACTCCCAGATATGGGGGCCTATTACCCCTGTCCAGCATGGACACTGCTACACTGAGGCAAGCTGAGCCACATGCACCAGTTAATGTCCTAGTAAAAAGCACAGATTATTTATTTATACATTAAAAAATGTTAGCTTACTTTTTTTACCTTCTCCTTTCCCCTGTCAAAGAAATATTTTCCATCCTTTTCTGTTGCCTCGCACCATGAATAGCTGCATTCTGAATGGACAAATGTCTAAGATTTTCTTTCATTACATGTCTTAGGGAGTGAATATGAATATCTGGGATCATGGCTGATGGAAGCAAAGATAAAAAAAGCTGTTGCAAATTGTTGTCTGATGACAGCATGATCCTTGCAATCTGAATGAGCAGCTGCCAAGCACATCAAAGTATGTGAGACTTGACTCTTCCAACTGTGATGGCTGTTCTTGCGTGAGCATCGCAGCGATTATGATTTAACTACTGATGTCCTATACTTTTGCTGCATTAATCAGCCTTGCAGTTTCATTTTTTTCTGCTATCACCACACACCTATATATGGTGGTGATTATTACTACTATTATTATTATTATTACTATTTATGCATTAATGTGGGTAGATATATAGATGTTAGACAGATGGCAGACTGGAAGTAGTTTAAATATATTTATAGATGACTTGTTAATGTTAGTAATGTAATTGTAGTGGATATTAAACATATTGTAATATGACTGTGGCACCAAATGGCAGTGATGTAAAATGCTATTCTGTGTATATATATATATGTATATATATATATATATATATATATATATATATATATATATATATATATATATATATATATATGAATGTCACAA
The DNA here is from genome assembly GCF_019279795.1 of Protopterus annectens. Classification (NCBI taxonomy): domain Eukaryota; kingdom Metazoa; phylum Chordata; order Ceratodontiformes; family Protopteridae; genus Protopterus; species Protopterus annectens. Next base: position 873,093,762 of record NC_056747.1, read on the forward strand.
AATACTGCAGCACATCATGCAGTGAATGTTTTTCCAATTAATGCTCAGTTCACCTGCACATTTTAAATTTATGTACAAAATGACAGATTGCGGACTTTCTCTGGAATGACAGTGGAAACTTAGTGAGATTAAGGATAATAAATTCAGAAGTCCATAGTCTTTATATCTTGCTTTCCAGGAATACAGAATTATAAATTGTGAAGCATTACCTACCTTTGCAGGTTTTACTATTTACTGGAATTACCACTTTACAGGTTTACTCGGGTGTCTAACTCACTGATATGCATCTCTCCTTAGACATTGGTGCAGCTTACAGGTTTACTTGATAAACAGTTAATATTGTATTCAGTATCTGGTGAGCCAGTGTTTGGTATAATCAGCTGCAGCTCAAACTGATACATTTCTACAGCTTCTGAAGATTATGTGATTCAGTGGATAAAAACTGAAACAATGAAAAGTTTGAATTCTAAATGATTGTATATTTCATTCTGACATGTTATTCCTTTATTTATTATTTTTAAATGAGTTAATCCACCAAGTGATTTTTGCATTACAAATCATTCTGATCAGTAGTAGATGTGCCGCAAAGCAGAGTGTTGTTGAGGCTGATTAGGGTTTCAGACCACATGACACTGCTGTTTACATATGCACACACACACACACACACACACACACACACACACACACACACACACACACACACACACACACAGTTCATTTTTCTCATATGCATCTGCTGACCATAATACTGTCATTTACTTTCTGATTTGTACATTACTAAGGCTTAAATGTTTGGCTAGCATGCTAAGAGACAGGATTATTAATACAGATATCTTTCAAAAGTGTAATCATTTAAGTAGCAATAACTTTTGTGAGACTGTCATCACTCAACTGCTTGCATTTTTATTCAGTAATCTCAGGTTGTTTATTATCAGCTTTCAGTACAAGTGCATTGACTGACTGTTCTTTCTCAACTCAGTTTTATTTAATTTGTCTAAGCACTTCAGAGATATGAGAGAGAAATAAATAGAAGTACAAGTGAAAAAAATCATCAAATCTAAAATCAGAAAGGGGTCAAATACAAAAAGATTGTTGCCTTTGGGGTAGGAGTGAGGAGACAGTGTGTGTGTGTACAATAAGTCTGGCAACAACAAGATGAAATATATATTACTATGGCCATTGTTACGTTCACTTTTATTCCAATTAAATATCAGAGGGTATATAGAACAGAAACACTTACATTTTTGAAGATTAGGAAGCATGATGTGTTTGAAAACACAGGAAGATAAGACCTCTGATGAATAATCATTATATAGGTTCATAGGTATTTACTAGGATAACAACCACAAGCACCTTTTTAAGCTTAGCCATGCATGCCAAATCTTTGACAAGTTCTGGTACTCTTGATAAGTGTAAGCAGGGGCTTGGGAGGTGAAAAAGTTACAAGCAGGGGGCTGGGAGATGGATCATTTACAGGATGCCTGTGCCCATTAGAGACATAGGTGTCAAACTAGGAATGTATTTCCTGCTCCGCATTCAATTGTCCAAGTTACACTTGAATTGGGTTAGGGAGGAACTCTGCTTCACATGGAATGGGAGCCTGTTTCAGGGAAAGGGTAGTCTCTAGGATATATACCTGTCTCTCCAGCAGGTCCTATTTATATCACAGGCAAGGTTTAAGTGTTTAGAATGGGTAATTATGGTGCTGTTTGTTTTGTGGATATGCAGGAGGTCCATCAAAGTGGGGTCCCACAATGCCTTGTATGCTAGGTGTAGATCTCCCCTCAACAGCTAGCAGGAGACAGAATACAAGGATAGGGCCTTGAGGTGGTCTGCACAGGACATGATACTTATGCCCTGTATTATTTTGGTGAGGAACCTCTGTGGACGTTCCAACTGTTGGATATGCCTGGTTAGGTATATACCCAAGGGGGCACTGTACTCAATTATAGGACTGATGAATGGCTTAACTATTGGCAGTACTAAAAACAAAAACAAGAAAGTATCATAACTGCACAAAATATGGATTGCCCAAAAATATATGTAAATATTTTATTAAACAGGGATAAAAGTTTAAGCACTTTCGTCCACTGACGTGAACTTCATCAGAATGGAGCCTTCATCCACTCACAAGTTTATATACACAACAAATGACAATTAAGCAATTGAATTAAAATGAACACTTATTCAATAAAGCACAATGGGCTTAAAGGAACAATACATTCACCTCATAGTCTTACTTAAAAATACATCTCACAAATAAATATACCAACAAAAAACACTTAAATATTCATATCGAGCAAATCACAAATATGTAATTGTATTAAGTGTGTATTAAATTCTTCAAAACCAACCAAAATAAAACATATATACTAAAAACTAAAATCCTAATTGTTCAAAGTAGACCTGTATTTTAAAACTGGTAAAAGGGAGATATAATCATTAATTCCTGGTGCCTTGGATACATTTAGTCTTAACTGCCACCTTGTCTCTTTCTCTTCCAGGAGTGTTTTATCATCACCTCTCCTGGGATTAATGAAAACCTGCTCAAGGATAGCAAAATGGAAACCAGAACATGTGGGACTGGATGTCAAATGTTTATATAGTGCATTGTTGTCACTCTTTTTATTAATACTATATAAATGCTCATATATATGACATTGTAAAGCCGTTTCGGTCTTGGCCACATAAAAAGCTGGGCAGTCAAGGCACTTTGCCAAATAGACCACCATTTTAGATAAACAATTGCCGCCCATGAAAAAAAGTCTACTCTTAGTAATATTATCCAAGACCAAGGATTCCGCATCCAGAATTTAGGGACATTGCTTGCAGAACCCACATCTTCCAATCCTATTCCCCTTAACCACACCCCCACTTGTATTACTTGTTTTCTCTAAAATAGCTTTTATCTTAGAGCCAGTTTTGTAAACAAAAGATAGATTAGGACCCAAAAGTTGGTAAACATCAGAATTTCCTCTTAGAATGTTCCAATTCATATTAAAAATCTCCTTTACATCACTAAAGTGTGTACCATATTGCAAAATGACAGTCCTCTCAAAATTACTTGAGTCCTTTACATCCGAGTTCCAGCCGCCTACCTAAAAGAGGTTTATACTTGTTACCCCATTGTGTGACAACCAAATCTTTAACCTCCTCAATCACTGAGGGATGGTGACCCCTTTGTAAAAACATGTTGCCAATGAAACCCATCTCACTAAGGCCATCTTTGAACAATGTCATTCTGGCTGCTCTAATGAACTGGCCTTTCACTATACTTTTTTTGTTTGAATGAATGACAACTCAAATATTCTAAATACGAGTTACTAAAAGTGAGCTTCCTGTATACATTGGATTTAAAGCCAGAATCGGTGTGTGTAATAAAAGTGCCCAAATAACTGATGCCCACTGTACTAAAATTGTGTATAAACTTTGAAAAGGAGGTGGTCTGCTGTAAATAGTCAATAAAACGTGAGATGCCATGTGAGGGTCCCTTCCATAAAATAAATATATCATCCAAAAACCTTAAATAAAGCTGGATGTATTGCTTGAAAGGACAATTAAAAACATATACATTTTCCCACTCCAAGCCATCTGGGTTCATAGGAGGTCATTACTCTGCTTTTGAAATTCTGTGTTAACTTTTAGTCTGGGGGTTTCTGTTTGCATTATAATCAGTGTTGGTCACATTTCTGTGAATCATTTCTGCTCATCATCTGAGCTGTTGGCTACTGTGATTTACCTGTGAAAATCAACTGGACACACAAGCTGATTTAAGTATACTTTTCTCTGTGCTTTGCTTATTTAAGATTAGATATTTGCTTTATTGAATATTGCGGTCTCTGTCTTATTGCAGTTAGTTTGCCCCCCCCCCTGTTCCTGTTGTGGTGTTAATCTTGGTGGCTTTGGAATTGCCTGCCCTGCTGTAAATTTGTTTTTGGACACTCCTCTTGGACCCATTTAATTTGCCCACTCAACTGAGTACAGTGAGATCATACTTTGATTTCAGACACTGCTACCAGTCCCATCTCCTCTGCTGTGTACAGAGAAAGCACTTGGGAAGGACATCCCCTATAGTACCTTAATCTGCTCTGTGCCCTCCCTCTCCACCAAAAAAAAAAAATATCTATACTTTCTTCAACTGCTCTTACCTAACTGTCTTCCACCTTATTACCTTAGTTTGCTGTTCTGTGTGCTCTTAAGTGTTCAATTGCTCTTATTCTGCACTTAGTGGCTTCATTTTGATTTTTTCATAACTTACTGCTCCCTGTACTTGTTTTTGTCATTTTTAATTTATCTGCATTGATTTAAACTGTATTTGCTTTAATAAGGCTACACACTCATGTGTGCTAGCTTGTACTGCATTTAAAGTGTTTTTGCTACCATTTTAACTGCTGTTTTGCAAAAACAAAACAAAACAAAAAAAAAGTTCTAAGCTTGTTTCCTGCCTTTCCTGTAACTAGTCTAGTCCAGATACAGATTTGCTGTATCCAGGATTGTTTTGTAAGTTTCTGAGCTCCCCAGACCTTTCTGAGTTGGAGGAAAGCCTTCTAGCTTATCAGTGGGAGTGGTAAGCATTAGATAGTCTATCTACCACAAGAGGAGTGGTTTCTGGCCCAGATATTGTAGTTTATTGGCTGTTTGGGCAGTTTTTCCATCCCTTTCAACTTTCTGGTTTAAATGCCCGCGATGTTATGTTGTCCCATCTCGCCTTCATTCTTGACGGTTGGGTTCAGAACACTCGACCTAATACTAAAGCTCGAGAGCTTCCCCTGGCTCAGGGCTATACCCTATCCCATGATGCCTGGCGAGAGTTCCCCAGATCTTGTTTGCCGCTTTGCGGGATCGAAGCTACTACATGATAGAGCAAAATCCCTAATAGGGAAGGCATCTCTGATCAGTACTAGCAAAAAATTACAATCCCTCATAAAATCCTCCAAGGCCAGCTTCGAGAGAAAAACTGCACAAGACACCAAAGACAATCATAAGGCTTTTTTCAGTTATGTTAGAAACCTGGGATGCAACTCCCAGACTTGTTCTGAGTTGATTCTAAATGACAAAAAATACACTGAACCCACAGACATCGCCAATATCCTGGCAGACCGGTTCAGTGCAAACTTCTCCACCCCCAAAAGAGCAAGTATCTATCCCGGCAGAGGGCTGCCTCCCAAACATCTCTGATGCTCAGGTGAAGGCTGCCCTCTCCAAAGCAAAAAACACTGCCTCCATGGGACCAGATGGCTTCCCAGGTTGCGTCCTACATGAACTCCAAGAGGAACTAATCCCTCAAATAAAACAGCTATACAATCTCAGCCTCACTACAGGATATGTGCCCACAGAATGGCGTACAGCAACAGTGGTCCCACTCCACAAAGGTGGAGCCTCTATGGACCCTGGAAACTATCGCCCCATAAGCCTGACTAGCTTAGTCTGCAAGGCTATGGAGAGGATCATCATGGAGCTCATAAACAAAGACATTGGGGGCCTACAGACACTAGATCCTACCCAGTTCGGCTTTGTCAAGGGCAGATCCTGCATTTTGAACCTGGTTGACTTCTTCGAAACAGTCACCAAAGCCATAGATGAAGGAAAGGTAGTCCACACAGCCTATCTGGACCTTGCAAAGGCATTTGACACAATACCCCACTCGGGCATCATAGATAAGCTATCCAGCTTAAATATAAACCCCTATGTCACAAGATGGGTTGCAAACTGGCTCAAAGACAGAACCCACAGAGTAAGAGTTGCTGGAGCCATGTCAGACTCGAAACCGGTCACAAGTGGCATCCCACAGGGTTCTGTCCTGGGACCACTCTTGTTCGGTATATACTTTTCCGAGGTACAGGCAACGTGGAGGACTATGGCTCACCAAGTTCGCAGACGACTGCAAACTGGGCGCCATAATCAACTCTCCAGCTGACACAAACATCCTTCAAAAAGGTCTCACAGAGACAGATAACTGGTGCCAACACCATGGTTTAAAGCTAAATGCCAAAAAATGTATAGTCATACCCTTTGACAAAAACAATGTGCCCACAAATTACCACATAGGCGGAAACCCATTAAGTACAGAGAAAGTTATTAGGGACCTGGGGCCCAAGTTGATAGCAATCTCTCCTTTGAAAACCACATTGCCAAAGTGGTTAGAAAGACCTTCTACATAGCCCACCTCATCACGAAGGGTTTCACATCTAGATCAAGAGAGGTAATCGTGCCCCTTTATTCATCCCTCATCAGGCCCATCATAGAATACAATGCCCCTTTTGGGATGTACCTTACCTGACACCTGCAGCAATTAGAAAGACCCCAAAAGTATCTCACCAAGAGGATCAAGGGTCTCAAACAGATGCCATATGCTGCTCAGTTAAAAAAACTCCAGCTCTACTCAGTTGCATACCGCCTACTTTGAGGCGATCTATGCCTGACATACAAAGCTATGTCAAATCCAGAATTAATGGACATGCTCCACCACAGTAAATCTAAATCCCTTAGAGCCACACGCTCGAGGGACTTGAACCTCAGCACAGAAATAAATAGAACTTGCTGGAGGGACAAGTTCATAACCCAGAGGCTCCCTTCGCTCTGGAATAGAATTCCAGTTCATGTGAGGCAGAGCACCTCACTGAATCTCTTCAAGAAGAATCTCGATAGGTGGATGGGGGATCATAGGTTTGTCCCAGGGATTACTCCCGTGTCACTATTAGACAGAGGCACAGTAAACTAAACCTTAAATAGGGCACAGTATACTCAAATCAAGGGGTGGCGTAAGCCATACAGAATCGGGCTAGGCTTATAAGTGCCCCAGGGCAGATAGCCTAGTATGAACCTCTGAACCTCTGAGATTGCATTTCACAGGCTCAGGCTAAGTTTTAGTATTTTTTGACATGGTCTATTTTTCTCCTTAGTTAGGATTGTAAACTGTTTAAAACCTTTCCCTTATCCTCTTAGAGGATTTTTGGTGTGTGTGCATTCATAGATATATTCTGTGTTACCGCTGTTTGTGGTTTTTCTTGTTGTGTGGGCCGTTTCCTTCACAGGCTCATATTTCTATCCTATCTCGTTAAACTTTCATTTTATCCTCAGTGAACCCATTTAAATTAGAGGGTTCATTTTTTGCCCTTGTTTTGTTAGCCCATTTGTGTTTCCCTTTTTTGCAATCGCTTTTCTCTGTGGGTCATCGTTTTAGTTAGAGACGTCTCCTCTGGCTAGAGGAGATTGTCATTTAAGTTAGAGACTTTCTTCTCTAGCTGTTCCTAGAAAGAAAAAAAAAGTAGAAAACTTGTTATTTAGAGTTATTTTCTTTTGCTGTGTTTGTAGTTGCGTTAGTGGGATGACAGTTTTTGCTCTTTACTACTGATAAAAAAAAATGTCTAAAGATTTTGGTGAAAAAGCTAAAGAAGCCAAACAGTCTGGCTTCAAAAAGTGTGACTCGTGCATACAGAAGATGTCTCTGACTGATGGGCACATTAGCTGTGTGTACTGTTTAGGTGATGTACATCTGCAGGACTCCTGCTCGATCTGCCATGGATTCAGTTCCAGAGTCCTGCAGGAATGCAGTAACAAATTTATTGTGAGGGGTCTGCTTAAAGGTCCTTTTGATGTGGCGGTGGAAGGGAATCAGCCATCAAAACCCTCTCAGTCTCCCTCTTCTAAAAAGTCTTCAAAAAAATCTTCTTCCTCAGCTCCAGTGTCCAAGCATGCATCTTCGGACCCGAAGGCTATCCGTCTCGAAAAGACGACAGCTCCATCAGCTCCACCAGTTTTATCAGAGTCGACTTGGAGCCACAAAACGCGCTGGTTCCCGACTTTGGAACCAATCCACTCAGTGCCCCAGTCACCCCTGTTGCAATCAGTGGCTGGTATTGATAAATCGTCCACAATTTCCTCTTGATCATCCAGGAGCCTCACGGATGACGATAATGTGGAGTGGATGGTCAAGAGGTTGCTGCGTACACCAGCCTTAGCCAAAATTCTCAACAGCCCAGCCCAGATAGAAGTGGAGCCGACTCCTGTGCCTACCTTCTCTTCTGTTCCTCCTCCGACTTGGATGAGCTTGGAGCCGGAGTGCTTGAAAGTCCATGCGGTGGAACTGTCAGGTCTGAAAACCCCTACCGGTATATCGGCCCTGACTTCTGCTCCGACCTCATCGATGCTGTTTTCCATTGCATGGTCTGGGAGCCGACACTCCCTCATTGGGTCCAGGGAGGAGAGTCGGGTCGGACCCTTGTCGGATCTGATTCTTCCTCTCAGGGCATCGGCACAGGTGAATTTGGCACCCACATCAAACTCAAAGCCACCCTTCTTGGCACGGGAGGGATCTCCGGGGTCTGCAGAGCTGCAGGCTCTCTTGAGCCAGGACAGTGGTGCCTTTGAGGTGATGAGAATTGTCCTGTCTCCTCAGACTGCTCCACCCTTGGCTCTAACTACTCTTCCCCCTAAAGGACCAGTGTCATCCTCAGTATCATCCCTCCAGCCCAAGCATAGAGAACCAGTGCCCCAGGATGCCCCGATGGGCGATTCCCCCTCTTCTGAAACCTCGTCAGAGTACCCCCTCAGAGGAGGCCCCTCAGAAGAGGACTTGTAAGAGGAAGCATTTGGACTCCCCTGAGTCTGTTATGTCAGATATGGACTTAGAGAATTCAGAAGGGTCCCCACAATCACTTTCTGAGGATGTCTCCTTTTCAGACATCCTAGAGATCCTGAAACAGAGAGGTGGTTGGAAGACCCCTTTCCCCTTCTGAAGATGAGTCCATACACCTGGAGGTATTCAGATCTCGACCCTCTACCTCTTGGGTGTCTCTGCCTTTCGACAAACTCCTGGATGTAGTCAGCTGAGAGGCGTGGGGCTCTCCAGAATCCATGGAACCTGTTCCAAGGAGGCCAAACAAATTTATTACAGCCCCTGATAAGGAGTTTTTATCCAAAGGTGTCCCAGTAGATGCTATGGTGGTGGCAGCAGCCACCAAGAAGGAATTAGTGGAGACTTCATCTGTTCATCCACCGAATAAGGAATCTTGAACGATGGACAGATACGGGAAGCATACGTTTTCTTCGGTGGCCATTACACTCAGGTCACTGAACTATTTATCCCATTTCACCAGACTTCACAGGGATCTCCTGAAAGAGCTAGGAGATTCCCTCCAAGGTGCTTCAGCTGAGGGAGTGCCAGGCAAGGTAAATTCTCAGTTTGTGACTTTGAACGCTGTAGTGAACTCCTACATGCGTCTCATATCATATGCAGCAGATGGAGTGAGTAGGGCAGCAGGCACAGGAATAGCTCTCAGAAGACACTCCTGGATGCGGCTTTGTGAGTTTGCTGAACCCTTTAAGTTTTCCTTTATAAATGCCCCTTTTGATGGCTTCTCTTTGTTCAGGCCAAAGGTTAAAGAGATTCAGACCAGGTGCAAGCAAGAAGGCAAAACTGTCTGTCATGGGAGTACATTTCTCCGTCCATACCAGGCCTTACCCCAAAGGCCAGAAGGGCGGAAAAATGTGGTTCCAGAAATCCCAAAGAGCTTCGCCAGATGCATATGCTGAATTTTCCCCCAGGGGCAGAGGGGGAAATAACAATGGAAGACACCACCCTCACAGCAGAGGGGGTCCGCAGAATCAGGGCGACAGAGATACTTTCTCTGGTAGGCCCTTCCAGCACTTCTGAAAGGAGGCCCGCCTGCCCACCTCTGGAGGCAGTCGCGGACAGACTATCATTGTACCCAACAGCCTGGGTAACTATCACCCAAGACAAGTGAGTACAGTCAATTATATCCAGGGGATACTTCATACCCTTTTCTACTCCACCCCCACCAGCAAGATCAATCCCAATCAAAGGGATCAAGCAACTCTAGAAATTCAAAGGTTGCTAGAAAAAAAGAGTCATCCAAAAAGTCCCCGCAGACCAAATCAGATCCAGAACTTACTCAAGGTTCTTTTTAGTTCCAAAGAAGACAGGGGACTGGAGGCCCATTTTGGATCTCAGCAGACTGAACAAGTCTGTCAAGAAAACAAAGTTCCAGATGGTGACATTGCAGTCCATACTCCCTTTTCTGGGAAAGGACAATTGGATATGTTCCACTGATCCCTAGGATGCATGCTACCATATAATGATGGACAGGCAATCCAGGAGATACCTACACTTCTGGCTGGGAGCCAGTCATTACCAATTCAGAGCTCTGCCCTTTGGACTCACTACAGCCCCCGGAGTGTTTACCAAATGCATGGCAGTAGTCACGGCTCATATGAGACGGCTAGGATTTTGGGTATTTCTGTACTTAGATGACTGGCTCCTCACTGCCACTACACAGCATCTACTGACCAAGGCAAGGGACACCACTATACATCTATGCTCAGAGCCGGGCATTAACATAAATTATGAAAAATCTGCCTTGTTGCCTTCATAGCATATTTCATTCATAAGAACAGACTTAAACATAAAAGACATGGTGGCAAGACTACCTCAAGAAAGGGTGCAAACACTGCGCTATCAGGTATTGCTCTTGAGAAGGAAGGTACAGGCAAAGTTTGTTCTCAAGGTTCTGGGGTCAATGGCAGCTACGATAACATTAGTACCACTGGCACATTTACACATGAGAGTATTACAGTGGCTTCTCTTTGCTCAGTGGTCCATGCAGGAGATACTCATGTCACACAAGATCCTCATTATGGATACCTGAAGAAGGACCTACGTTGGTGGCTTCAGTCCACACAGGTGACAATAGGCAGACTGTTTGTTCTCCCCCATCCAGTAGCTAGAGTGACCATAAATGCTTCCCAGATAGGGTGGGGGGACATTATCTGGGACAGACCATCCAAGGGATTTGGCAAGAACATGAATACTATTTGCACATCAATGTCTTAGAGATGAGGGCAGTGCTTCTGGCATTGCAAACATTCCAGAGCTCTCTTCCAACAAGTACGATTGTAATACAGATGGACAATATGTCTGTGGTGTGGTACATCAACAAACAAGGCATAACCAGATCCTACCCAAGCTCAGAGAGTGTGGCAATGGGCAATTTCTTCTCATTGTTTTCTGACTGCAATGCACATTCCGGGGAAATCCAATGTGATAATGGACAAGTTAAGCCAGGCAATTCTTATGCCTCATGAGTGGTCCCTCAAACAAGAAGTTGCAAACCGAATTTTTCACAGGTGGGGCCAGCCTTGCTGCAACCTTTTTGTCACTTCCATGAATGCCAAATGCAGCAGCTACCTTACCCTAATCCCCCCTCCGGGGGTCACCGGGGGCTGCACTTGTTAACGATTGGCCCCCAACTACTTTATGCCTTTCCCCATTTCCATTGATACTCAAAGTGTTTCAGAAAGCAAAGTCATTGAGTAGCAAACTAATTCTCACCGCTCCACACTGGTCTCGACAAATCTGGTTCCCTTTCCTTTGGCCCCATCTTCAGGAGGAGCCTTAGATCCTGGACCCAGTTCCGGACCTTCTGATTCATCAGTCAGGGATGCTCCACCCCCTTCATTCAGCCTCTCAAGCTGACAGCTTGGTTACTCCGCTTCCCATCTTAGCCAGGCTTCCAAACATTTCCCCTGCTGTGCAACACATTCTGGTTTTGTCACACAAGATCACAACTAGGAAACTGTACGCTAGCAAATGGTAAAGGTTTTCTTGCTGGGCTGCCAAAAATCATCTAGATCCCTTTACAGCCCCTATTTCTTCAATTCTTGAAGTTTTAGCAGAAATTTTCAATCAAGGTGCAGCTGCAGCCACTGTACGAGTGCAACTTGCTGCCATTTCAAACTTCCATATAGGAGACAAGGGATCCAATGTTAGGTCTCACAGATTATGCAAAGCTTTTCTGAGGGATACATTCCTATTAAGACCCCCCCAATAAGAGAGCCACCACCACCTTGGGATCTAAATTTGGTACTTGCTAAGTTAATTTCTTCCTCCATTTGAAACAGCTTTGTATTGCCCACTAAAATTTCTAACATGGAAGACAATTTTCTTAGCAGCCATTACTTCGGCCAGGAGGGTTTCAGAACTTCAAGCCCTGTCTATTCGTCCTCATTATTTGGTTTTTCACAAAGACATTGTCTCTCTGAAAACAAATCCTTCTTTTCTGCCCAAAGTATGCTCTGAGTCCAACTTAAATCAGTCTATTGATTTACCTTTTTTCCCCAACTATAGCAACAAGGCAGAGTATAAGCTCCACCAATTGGATGTCCATAGACAATTATGTTTCTATTTACATAGGACAAAAGAGTTTAGAAAATTGGATCAATTATTTGTTTCCTTCTCGATAACAAGAAAGGAGCTCCAGTTTCAAGAGTCATTTTATCTAAATGGCTTACAGACACCACTTCTTATGTATATACCTCTTAGCAAAAGCAACTACCAGGGAGAATTCAAGGCCATTTGACTAGAGCTATGTCGACCTCCACTGCCTTTCAGGCCAGACTCCCGCAGAATTTAATCTGTGCTGCAGCCACATGGGTTAAGCCTCATACCTTTATCACTCATTACAAAATAGACGTGTCCTCCAAGAGCAGGGCTTCCTTTGGATCCACTGTTCTGAAGAGTTTATTCTCTTGAGCCACACGAGAAAGAAGGTGCTGGGGACGCTGTCCCAACCATCAAGAATGAAGGCGAGATAGGACAACATAACATAAAGAAGTTATGTACTCACCATAATGTTCCATGTTTGTTGTCCATAATCTCATTTTCTTTCTTGCATCACACCCTCCTTCCCCCTACCTGGAGGATCGAGAGGGAAGTTTTCTGGAACTGGTCATGAGCTGTCTGATTCCCATCTCACTTCATGACACATGGACTAAGGAATAGTATGAATACTTTATGTTTTGATAAATTATACTCTTTAGCATTTGCAAACCAGATCTGGGGAATTCTCAACAGGCATCATGGGATAGGGTATAGCCTCGAGCCAGTGGAAGCTCTCAAGCTTTAGTATTAGGCCAAGTCAGTACCGATACTCGGTTCCAAACCTAACCGTCAAGAATGAGGTGAGATTATGGACAACAAACATGGAATGTTATGGTAAGTATATAACTTCTTTTTTGCTTGGGTTTGCACTTGTTTAAGCTCCGCAGATCCAGTTTTGGCATCCTGAAGACTGCAAGAGCAAAAGGAATGAGAAAGAGATACTCTGAGTGCCTCCATTTTGATTTTGTTCATAATTTACTGCTCTCTGCACTTGTTTTTTTTAATTTATCTGTATTTATTTAAACTGTACTTGCCTTAATATTGCTGCACACTCAAGTGTGCTAGCTTGTACTGCATTTAAAGTGTTTTTGCTACTGTTTTAACTGCTTTTCTGAAAAAAAAAAAAAAAAAAAAAAACCAAAAGTTGTAAGCTTGTTTCCCACCTTTCCTGTAACTAGCCTAGCCCAGATACAGACTTGCTGTATCCAGGACTGTTTTGTAAGTTTCTGAGCCCCCCCCCCCCAGACCTTTCTGTGTTGGACGCAAGCCCTACAGCTTATCAGTGGGAATGGTAAGCACTAGGTAGCCTATCAACCACAAGATAAGTGGTTTCTGGCCTAGAAATTGTGGTTTATTGGTCGTTTGGGCAGTTTTTCTGTCTCTTTCAACTTTCTGGTTTAAAAGCCCATGTTTATGTGGGTTTGCGCTTGTTTAAGTTCCGTGGATCCAGTTTTGGAATCCTGCAGACTAGGACTGTTTTGTAAGTTTCTGAGTACCCCAGACCTTTCTGTGTTGGAAGGAAGCCTTCTAGCTTATCAGTGGGAGTGGTAAGCATTAGTTAGCCTTTCTACCACAAGAGGAGTGGTTTCTGGCCCAGAAATTGTAGTTTGCTGGCCATTTGGGCAGTTTTTCTATCTCTTTCAACTTTCTGGTTTAAAAGCCCATGTTTACGTGGGTTTGCACTTGTTTAATTTCCGCGGATCCAGTTTTAGTGTCTTGCAGACTACAAGAGCAACAGGATGGAGAAAAGAGATACTCTATGTGCCTCCATTTTGATTTTTTCATAATTTACTGCTCTCTGCACTTGTTTTTTGTTGTTTTTTAATTTATCTGCATTTATTTAAACTGTATTTGCCTTAATATTGCTACACACTCAAGTGTCCTAGCTTGTACTGCATTTAAAGTGTTTTTGCTACTGTTCTGACTGCTTTTCTGCAAAAAAAAAAAAAAAAGTTCTAAGCTTGTTTCTCGCCTTTCCTGTAACTAGTCTAGTCCAGATACAGATTTGCTTTATCCAGGACTGTTTTGTAAGTTTCTGAGCCCTCCAGACCTTTCTGTGTTGGAAGGAAGTCTTCTAGCTAATCAGTGGGAGTGGTGAGCACCAGGTAGTTACCAGGTATTTACCACAAAAGGAGTGGTTACTGGTCCAGAAATTGTATTTTTTTCCATCCCTTTCAACTTTCTGGTTTAAAAGCCCGTGTTTGCGCACCATGCATCAGCACTCAGCTGAGGTAAACTATTACCGGTGCCAGAAAGTCTGCTCTTCAATTTTCCCCTTAGAGCGTGCTTGTTCTTTTACTTCTTGCACTTCAAATAGTGTAATCGGCTAGCACTTTAACAGGCTTTTGTAGCATTCATTGTAGCACACGTATTTGCTATCAGCACTAGCTGTTTCTATACAGTAACAGCACCAGTACTTATTAGTTATGAACACCCCTCCTGGTATGATTGTAGGGCAATTTCCTGTGCTTTCGCCTGCTAATCTGGTGCACTTGGGCATTCTGAGACAGTGTGGCAACTGTCTAATGTACACAGGCAACCCTCTCCTCTTACCTCCCAACATTCATACCTGTGAGAGATGCACTTATATCACCAAATTGGAAGTAGTGCACGCTCCAACCAAGACTGGACTAGCTGGTCAAGATGAGAAGGTCAACACCTGCAACTCACTACATAGAACACACAGCCCTCCAAAACACCAACCATCACAACCTCACATTGAAACACAAACCATACACCCACCTTCGCGGAGGCTCTCAATAAAAATTTACCCAAACAACAGAGACCCCCCGAGAAAGAAACATACTCGACCACCACAACACAACACCAACCCCAGAACACATAGCTCGCCACCACAGTGTGCCCCTCAACCCAAGCCCTTAAGGCAAAACACTTTGTCCAATGTACTAATCATAGGAGACTCAATTGTGAGGCACACTGATGTCCCACTCACTAGGTTGAACAAGGAGAAGGTGACAGTCAGTTGTCTATCAGGTGCCAGGATCCGCCACATAACACATGCACTCAGGTCACTCCACAACAAGTACAAATATGACTCAGTCATTGTCCATGTGGATGTGAATGACCTGAGATGTACCTCCCTGGACTATATGAAAAGAAATGCAATGGAACTCTTGGATTATGTGGCCCAGGCAGGTATGACCCTAGCCCTGAGCAGTATTCTATCATCACCCAGAATTATACCACGGTATGAGCAGAAAATGATTGACTTCAACAATTGGCTAAGTTTCTGGTGTTATTCTAAGGGGATCCAGTATCTGTCTGCCTGGGACGACATGATTGACAGGCCTCGATGCTTTGCCAGAGACAGCCTGCATCTGTCACCCCTGGAATTCCAGGTAATGACTAAGGCTCTTGTCACCTCTATAGTGCCTTTTTAGGCAGTGTTCCAAAGACCAAAATTCCACCGTAACAGCTACAAACAAATGCAATATGAAGGTCATGCTGCTCAATGCTAGAGGTCTAAATCTCAAGATGCACTCGTTCAAAGCTCTCTTCAAAATGTAGAATTTCAACATCTGTGCTGTAACGGAGACCTGGTTTAAAGAGGCAGAAAGCATCCATGTGCTCCCAGGCTACAACTCACTCCATACCTTTCAGCCCCAGAATACGTCCGGAAGCTCCAAAGCCAGTGGTGTCTCCATATTCTTAAAGGATATGCACACCTCTAGACTGGTAGCCCAGCATAATGCATCCAAGATACTTCAGGTACAACTAACACTGGGTAGACGGCAATACAAGTCATAGCCTGCTACAGAACCCCAAACATGTCCCCAGACTCTCACTCCAACTTCCTAAGCACCCTGGAATATATCAAGATCCAACCCAATACTCTCATACTGGGTGACTTCAACTACCCTTCCATCAACTGGGAAAACTATTCAAGTACCAATGTACAGGCCCAATGCTTTCTGGAATTTATCATTTCCAATGCCCTAGACCAGCTCATTCTGACCCCCACTAGAGGAAGCAACATCCTCGACCTGGATATTACCAAAATGGGAGACCGTTGCTCCACACCTATAATTAATTCCGCCCTGTTTAAATCTGACCACAAAATGATCACCATGGAAATCCCCATCTCACGTACACCCCCCGCTAAGGTGACCATTCTGAAAAACTTCTCTAAAGCCAACTTTGGGCTCCTAAAAACAGAGGTGGCTAACTTCTCAACACCCATGCCAATGGAAAATAGCTGCATGACTGCCGAATCATACACCAATGCACTGTACGAGCATGTACACAAATGCATGGACCTTGCCATACCAAATAGAACTAAGATGCTCTCCTCCAAAAAAGGAAGCCAATCTGGTAATCCCCAGTCATCAATAAACTCTACAACAGAAGAAGGAAACTGTTGCAGAAAAAAAACGAAGTAACAAGACTGGAAAACCTCCCTTATCAATCTCAACAGAAAGGTGAGATCCCTTATCAAATCCTCTAAAGCCAGCTATGAAGGCAGAATTGCAGCTGACACCAAATATAACCACAAAGCCTTCTATAGCTATATCAAAAACCTCAAAGGCAATACCCAGATTTGCTCTGAGTTATTGCACAATGGCACCTCCTATACTGAGCCAACAGATATAGCCAACAAAGTGGCCAACAGATTCAGTACCAACTTTACCCTTCCCCGCCAAGGGCCCTATCACAATACTAGAAGAAAGCCTGGTACCCACCATTTCTGTGGCACAGGTAAAAGCTGCATTGTCCAAAGCCAAGAATACAGTGTCCATGGGACCTGATAATATCCCTGGCTGTGTCCTACATGAGCTACAAAATGAACTGGCACCACATCTGTGTGCCCTGTTCAATCACAGCCTTACCTCAAGCTATGTCCCTAATGAATGGCGCACTGCTACAGTCATCCCGCTCCATAAAGGGGGAGCAACTACAGACCCTGGGAACTATCACCACATTAGCCTGACGAGTCTGGTATGCAAAGCTATGGAGCGCATCATTATGGACCTGCTTAACAAAGATATAGGCAATCTCCAAACTCTTGACCCCACACAGTTTGGCTTTGTTCAGGGGAGATCCTGCCTGCTGAATCTGGTTGACTTCTTCGAGGCAGTCACCAAGGCTGTGGATGAGGGTAAAGCAGTGCATACAGCCTACCTTGACCTGGCCAAGGCCTTCGATACCATTCCCCACTCAGGTATCATTGATAAACTCACCAAACTAGGCATCAATCCTTACATCACTAGGTGGGTTGCAAATTGGCTCACAGACAGGACCCACAGAGTGAAAGTTGCAGATTCCAAGTTAGACTGTTGATCAGTCACAAGTGGAGTCCCACAGGGCTTAGTCCTGGGCCCTCTCCTGTTTGGCATCTACTTCTCAGAAGTCCAGACCAACACAGAAGGACTCTGGCTGACCAAGTTCACTGATGACTGCAAGCTAGGACTCATTCAACTCCCCAAGTGATGCAGACATCCTACAAAGGGCCTCTCTGAGGCCAATGACTGGTGTCGGAATCACGGCCTGAAGCTTAATGACAAAAAATGCATTATCATCCCCTTTGGAAAAAACTCAGTTCCCACAAATTACTATATTGATGGGAGCCCACTGAACACTGAAGGGGCCATAAGAGATCTGGGTACCCAGGTCAACAACCACCTCACCTTCGACCACCATGTTGCCACTGTGGTCAGAAAGTCCTTCTACGTGGCACATCTTATAACCAAAGGTTTTGCATCCAGGAAGAAAGAGGTTATCATCCCTCTCTACTCATCCCTCATTAGACCAATCATCAAATATAATGCCCCATTTGGCATGTACCTGACCAGACACCTACAACAGCTGAAGAGGCCACAAAAGTACCTCACAAAAAGGATCCTAGGCCTTAAACACATGTCCTACATGGACAGATTCAAGAAACTTCAGCTGTTCTCAGTCTCTTATTATCTACTTATAGGTGATCTCTGCTTGACTTACAAAGCCATGTTCAACCCAGCCCTACTTGAAATGCTACACCTAAAGAAATCCCATTCCCCCCACGCCACATGCTCCAGAGATCACAACCTCATTACCACAATTAACAGAACATGCTGGAGGGACAGGTTCATCTCCCAAAGACTGCCCATATTTTGGAATAAGCTTTCCATTCATGTCAAGCAGAGCAACTTGCTGGCCCTCTTCAAGAGAAATCTTGATGAGTGGATGGGTAACAGAAAGTTCACTCCAGGGATCATTCCAGTTGCCCTACTGGATATGAGCACTGTGAACTAACATTGGGTGGCACAATGCCTGGGCAAAGTTTTTGGGGGCTAAGGCTTGTAAAAGCTCCAAGCCCATTAGCCTAATACACACCTATGAACCTATGAACACCAGTAGCAAAAATGGGGGCACAAGAGGCCCCCATGGCAACACCCCTAACTTGTTTGTAATATTCCCCTTTGAAAAATAAAAAAATATTGTCCAAAACCAAACTCATAAACTCAAGAATAAGATTTACCTTGTCGTTATCAAAACCAGAATATCTGATAATACCTTTATGGAACAAATCCAGGCCTAAATCCTTGGGTATACAGGTAAATAAGTCAACTATATCCACAATAAGAAAGACTAAATCATTACTCCAAATGTCTTGTTTTAAGCAGCCTAGAAAATCCCAAGAATCAGTAAGTAAATGGTCCACCCTTGAATAGATGGGCTTGAGCCATTTATCAATAACTACTCCAAAAGGGTACGTTTTAGATCTTCTCCCAGATAAAATGGGTCGAAAAGGTAGATTTGCACTTCCTTTATGTATCTTGGGAATCCCAAATATAGTGGCCATCACTGGTTTCCTCACATGTAAGAAATCATAAATTTCTTTATTAATTCTCTGGTCCATAAGTTACTCTTCTAAATATGAATCAATTCTTTGGTAAGCTATATTAATTTCGTTGAGGGGAAACTATTGAATATGTATCAATGTCTGCCAAAGTGTTGAACATGATATCTTAGTAGTCAAGAACATCAAACAAAACTATTCCACCCCTTTACCTGGTTGCATTATTCTAATAGATTTATCATTTCTTAATTGTTGGAAAAGGGTAAATTCCTCATTAGCTAAATTAAAATGATGCCGCCTGTTGTTATTAAGTTTGACCTGTAACCTATATAGATCCTCACTAACAGCATCTTCAACCACAGATAGGGTGGGGTGTAAAGGGGGCTGAAAGTACTCCTCCTTCTCAAATGAGCACCCCCGTCAAACATGGAAGGATTACCATTTCTATTGAAATATACTGCCAAATTTAATTTCCTAAAATACAACTTGGTTTCAGTCAAAGTGTCAATTAAGTCAAATGCCTTAGTAGGAATAAATTTCAACCTTTTACTAAACAATGAAAAATGTTCCTTTTTAATCTGGTGGTTAGTATAATTACATATATTTGAAAAGGTTTACTATTGTTTGTTCGAACGGCAAAACATCTGCCGTTTGAAACAACGAAAAGTAAACCCGAACACAAACATTCCGACTGGCCACAATATCGACCCAAATGATTGGCACATTTGAGTCGACATTGTGGCCAAAACCATCACGTGATAGCTGTATAGGAGCTGATGTAAATCAGACTCCTATATGACATATCACATTTTGCAGGGGGGCAAGCCACCCAGCACCCCCACACACCCCTACTAATATATTCTAACTCTGAGATCGCACTACAGTGGGGATATGGATGAATTTCCAATCCCAACTGTACCACGATCATCGTGCAGATAGTCGAATACACTTATGTGAATGCACTACTGCATTCGCATAAGTGTGTTCGACTATCCCATCCATTTATGTTTTGTGCACAACATTCTGATTTTTGGCAGCAGTGCTACCAACAGAATTTTGTTTGCAGAAAACATAGCAAATCATTTGAAAACCATTATAGGAATGTACATGTTGGAAACTACCACCGATGGTACGTTGGCTTGTTTTCTAATTGCCCTCTGGGTCTCCAGTGGTTGTCCTGATGATTTTGAAAGTTCCTGTTCTGCCATGAATCCATAGGATTCGGGTTCCTGTGATGACCCCCTTTCTGTTCCAAGATTGAAAATTTGAATAATAAAATGTTTTCCTAACCAACCCCGTTCCCTCATGAGAAGGCGATATAAATGTATTGTTGTAACCACCATTAACAGAATTACTGTTTGTATTTATCCCAAGGATAGGCTTGCTTGTATTTATACTGATTAACATTCCTATCAATCTTCTTACTTTTTTCAAATGTATATTAAAACACTTTTTTCCAATGGATTCAAATTCTCTTGTAAAACATTTTCCCATTGTGCAAATATTAAATCATTCTTGATATCAACATGAAGTTTCTCAACCTCATTTAACAACAAACTTATCCTACTGTCATTAAACTTAATCAATAACTTCATAAAATCAAACCAAACCAATCAAATAGTGCAGAAAACTCATTACACATAACATCATCTACTGGAACCCCTAAAGGCATCTTGAAAGAATGCAGACCTTTGGGGACAATCTGAAGTTCTGTACATTTATTTAAATAAGCATTGTCCATTTGTAACGACTTAATCTTAAAAAACTTCTTTCCAAACCATGTAATTAAATCATTTAAAGTATCACAGGCTTCCTGTCCATGTCCAATGTTACTAGAACATTATGCAAAGTCATTATTAAAAGTGTACGGTGGTGCAGCGGTTAGCGTTGCCGCCTCACAGCAAGAGGTTCTCTGGTTTGATCCACAGCTGGGGTACCTTCTGTGTGGAGTCTGCATGTCCTCTCTGTGGTCGCGTGGGTTTCCTCCGGGTGCTCCGGTTTCCTCCCACATCCCAAAGATATGCTGTAGGAAGATTGGACACTCTAAATTGGCCCTAGGTGTGCGTGTGTGTGCCTTCTGTGGAAGGTTGGGTGTCAGGCTGGCAACTCGACACCGTAAAACTCCACTGCCAATCATGAGCGGACAGGTGATCTGCTGTGGCGTCCCCTAACCGGGAAAAGCCGAAAGAAGAAGAAGATCCAGAAGAAACAAATTGTTCAAATAAATTAACACAAGCTCCATTAACAGGTTTATCAGTTTTATAAAAAGACCGCTTATCAACAGAACGTTTCTGTCCCGAAGCATTAGGTATGTCCTTGGTGGGAGAAATGTTACAGTTCGTACCTTTACTGGATGCTCCAGCTGCCACGTAAGTTTTTTTTAGGAATAGTTGTCTTGGGTCTAACCCCACAGTGATAAAATTCCTCAAACCCAGGACTAGATTCGGCCACAGTATGATGAATTGGGTTATTAAACAGTATAGTGTCTTTCCCAGTAGATCCTGCTCTTGAACGAGCATCAGAGACATCTTGTTTAGAACCTGACTGAATGCTGTAGTCGCTGACTGATGCAGACTTCTGGTCATCACCCACAACAACCGTAACTAACGTACTGATGGAAAAGCCTTCCTGGTGGAAAGAACGATGTTCTCCGATTGGCTGAGAAGGTCAATGAGATGAGTAAGCTCACTCTTTACAATAGAAATCTCTGACTGCATCCTATTGAGCTCCTCCTGGTGTATGGGAGAAAAGATGGATGGAAAAATCATCTAATGAATCCATGTGTTAGGGCTGGATGAAAATGCCCAGTCACAAATATCTCAAACAGTGTTCCATTAAAAAATGGCAGTAGGGTCCTCCAAATATAACTAAAAAGAACAAACACTGGGGAACGATACTTAAAAATACTAGAAACAAAAACAAGAAAGCATCGTAACTGCCAAAAATATGGACTGTCCAAAAATATATGTAAATATTTTATTAAACAAGGATAAACGATTAAGCGCTTTCATCCACTGATGTGAACTTCATTAGAATGAAGCTTTCATCCACTCACAAGTTTATATACACAACAAATGACAATTAAGTAATTCAATTAAAATGGACAATTATTCAATAAAAGCACAATGGGCTTAAAAGAACAATACATTTGCCTCATAGTCTTACTTAAAAATACATCTCACAAATAGATATACTAACAAAAAAACACTTAAATATTCATACTGAGCAAATCACAAATATATAATTGTATTAAGTGTGTATTAAATTCTTCAAAACTGAACAAAATAAAACATATATACTAAAAACTAAAATCCTAATTGTTCAAAGTAGACCTGGATTTTAAGACTGAAATTGAAATACCCTACTGTGTCATTATTTCTTTCAGTTTCTTCACAATTAAACATTGAAGTTACGTGCAGCAGGTGACAGTTTCATCCCACCTTCAGCAACTTTTGGGTGAAGGAGTAAAGAGGCATGCTGTGATTGTGTGCAATTTTCTATAAAAGATTAATCTTTTGGCCATTTCTGCTTGTCTTCACTTAGATCCCCCGCCATTTCTACATGTACTCAGGTCAAGCAATGCTTGAAAGGGGTTTACATATCCATCCACCTAGGAAACATAGGGATCCTCCTTCAGATCTTAACTTTGTACTTGAAAAAATAAAATTTCTTCCATTTGAACCATCTCATCAGGTTGACTTGAGATTCTTAGCATGCATAACTGTGCTCCTCATTGCTCTGACTTCTGTAAGATCATCTGAGTTACAAGAGTTTCTTGTGAACCAACCCTACCTTACTTTCCATAAGGACACTATTTCCTTGAGAACTAATCCTTTTTTATGCCTAAAATGGTTTCAGAGTTTGCTTTAAGCCAGGCTATTAATCTCCTTGTATTATTTCTAGAACCTAAAAATGAGAAAAGATACTACATACTCTGGATCCACAGGCAGTTTAGATACTTAGACAGACCTAAACCCTTTAGGGAAAAACAATCAGCTGTTTGTCTCCTATGAAGGTAAGAAAAAAGGACTAGTGTCAAAGCAGACAGTTTCAAGATGGTTGTCACATCCTAATTCTTTCTCCTATGCTCACCATAATACTACACTTCCAGGCAGGGTTAGAGCCCATTCTATCAGGGTTTTGACTTCAAAGATAGGTTCAGCTCAAACTTCACCCCCCCGTCCCCCCAAATGCCCTTTTGACATCCCCAATACTTGTCCCACGCCTCACATCTCGATAGAGCAAGTGTTAAAGGCCCTATCCAAGGCAAAGAATACAGCTTCCATGGGAACTGATAGTATCCCAGGCTGTATTCTGCACCATCTCCAGCAAGAACTGGCTTCGGCATTGAGCATGCTATTCAACCACAGCCTAAGTGCAGGCTTCATTCCAGCAGAGTGGAGAATCGCCATTGTCATCCCCCTTGCACAAAGGTGGTGCCACTACTGACCCTGGAAACTATTGCCCCATTAGCTTGACAAGTCTGATCTGCAAAGCCATGGAGCATATTATTATGGATCTCAAACAAGGACATAGGCAATCTCCAAGCACTTGACCCCATCCAGTTCAGATTTGTTAAGGGCAGATCTTGCCTGTTGAAGCTGGTTGACTTCTTTGAGACTGTCACCTAGGCCCCGGATTAGGGAAAGTCAGTACATACAGCTTACCTTGACTTGGCCAAGGCATTTGACACAATTCCCCACTCTGGCATCATCAATTTTACAAAGCCTTTCACTCTTGATCCTAAATGGTGAACAGATTTCCATGTGTAGTCATTGGTGGAGCTAGCTCTAAAAAGAGCTGTTTTAGCCCTGTGGGCAGCTGGAGCTCTATAATCTCTATAAGCTGTTAAGCGCCGGACATCTCAGAATCATTCTCAGAACCAAGCTTGCTTCCAGTGTTTCACAGATGGTAATGGCAAGTCTAAATTTAGAACTATAATCAGTAACCCCAGAGTTTTACAGTTCAATTTTAATTTTAAATTTAAATTTAATTTTAAATTTAATTTTAATTTTTATTATTTTTTATTTTTTGGTTACACTTAAATTTAAGTTTTAGTACAGTTTTTTTCAAACATAGGTATAATCGTGACAAAGCAAAAGGCTCCAACGCATTGCTAGAGGTTAGGAATGGCACATATGAACAAGTAGCTGGAAAATAAAAAGGAACTAAATAAGAGGAATGAGATGCTTCCAACCAGGTCCGTCTTCACCTTGTAGGCCTACTAGGGCCAGACCCCCAACTAGTCACTTCTCATTGGACATCTCTCAACCACGCCCCCTCCACAGTAGCATAAAAGCAGCACAGCAACAGCTCTCAGGTCATTCTGACCAGCGCTTGGGGAGCGCACAAATAGTCTTTTTTAGGACTCACACATAGCAAAAGAACCGAAGATCTGTTCAAGAAGAAGGACAACGGAGATCGACACCACTGCGGAACACCGAAGGACACAACAGCAGCTCTTCCCAGAGCCCATTGTGTCCATACACAAAACAGCTCTTTTCAGAGCTCACGTGGATCTGCACCTTACACCAAACAGCTCTTCTCAGAGCTCACAGTACACCAAACAGCTCTTCTCAGAGCTCACAGAGATCTGTAAAAGCTCTGGTAAGAGCAACAGGAGACATATTGAAGAATAAAACAAAAAAGTTTTTATTAGAGCTACCACCAACACCCGAACGGGCATTAAAAGCACAAATTGGCCCTTCTCAGAGCTCACAGAAATCTGTATCAGCTTCGGTAAGACCAGCCGGAGGCACAGACACAGCTTTGTTGAACCAAACAAAACAGTTCTTTTTAGAACTACCGCATCTGCCTGAAAGGGCATTCTAAACACAAAACAGCTCTTCTCAGAGCTCATAGAGATCTGTAACAGCTCTACATAGAGCTCCAGCTGCCCACAGGGCTAAAACAGCTCTTTTTAGAGCTAGCTCCACCACCAACTACACGTGGAAATCTGTTCACCGTTTAGGATCAAGAGTGAAAGGCTTTGTAAAATTGGTTATTCCTTCCCTCCAGGCAGGCATCACTCAGGATCGAAAACCCAAGAGGTCCACACCTATTTTTCTGTTTTTTTTACACTCCGGCATCATCGAGAAGCTAACACAACTTGGCGTAAATCCCTATCTCATCAGGTGCGTGGCCAACTGGCTCAATGACAGGACCCTCAGGGTCAAAATAGGTGCCTCCACCTCTGATAGCAGACCTGTCACTAGTGGAGTTCCCCAGGGATCTGTCCTGGGACCCCTACTGTTTGGCAACTACTTCTCAGAGGTCCAGACAAAGACAAAAGGCCTGTGGTTGACCAAGTTTGTGGATGACTGTAAGTTGGATGCTGTCACTGACTCCCCAAATGATATTAACATACTGCAAGTGGGTCTCACAGCAACTAATGACTGGTGCCAAGGTCATGATCTCAAGCTAAATGCAAAATGCATGTCCCGTTTGTCACCACAATAAACAGGACATGCTGGAGGGATAGAT
Organism: Protopterus annectens; assembly: GCF_019279795.1. Classification (NCBI taxonomy): domain Eukaryota; kingdom Metazoa; phylum Chordata; order Ceratodontiformes; family Protopteridae; genus Protopterus; species Protopterus annectens. Next base: position 873,119,222 of record NC_056747.1, read on the forward strand.
TCCTGTCCCAGAGACTTCCCATACTCTGCAACAGGCTACCTATCTATGTCAAGCAAAGTTCTTCATTAGCACTCTTCAAGACAAATCTTGATGAGTGGATGGGAAATAGGAAATACACCTCGGGGATCAACTTCTGTGTCTCTGCTCGACAGTGGCACAGGAAAGTAACTTTATTGGGTGGCATAAGCCAGGGAATCTTGTTGGCTAGGTTTACGTAGGCCCTTGGGCCGATAGCCTAGTACCTATCTATGAACCTATAAAAAAAATGTATCACCATGCCATTTGGCAAAAACACAGCCCTGCTGATTACCACATCAATGGCAACCTCCTAAGCACACAACCTGTGGTGAGAGACCTGGGTACTCATGTTGATAACAATCTCACATTTGACCATCATATAGCGACAGTGGTCATAAAAGCCTTTTACTTGGTTCATCTCATAAGTAAAGGGATTGCATCCAGAAAAAAGGAAGTTATTACCTCTCTATACTCCTCCATCATTAGAACAATAATTGAGTATAACGCCCCATTTGGTATGTACCTCTCCAAACATCTGCACCAACTGGAAAGGCCATAGAAATATCTCACAAAGAGAATCCATAGCCTCCAAAACTTGCCCTATGTAGACAGGCTCAAATCACTGTCACTCTACTCAGTATCATACAGATTGCTCAGAGGTGATCTGTATCTCGCATACAAGGCAATCTCGTACCCTGCCCTACTAGAGATGCTCCATATCCGTAAGTCTAACTCCTCGCACATTACCCACTCATACGGCCTGAATATAATATGCAACATCAACAAAACCTGCTGGAGAGACAGGTTTGTCTCCCGGAGCCTGCCCCATGTCTGGAATAGACTTTCCATACACGTCAGAGTACCTTACTGACCCTCTTCAAGCGCAACCTTGATGAGTGGATGGGAAAACATAAATTTGTCCCACAGGTTCCTCCTCTGTCCTTCACTGAAAGGGGTGACAGGTGCTGACTGAGGTTCCTTTTGGGGGATAAACTCTTGGCTAGGCTTGTAAGGGCCCCAGGGCCATTAGCCTAGTAACCACCTATGATCCTATAATCTGTGGCTTTTTGGAAAGGGGCAAACTCTAGAAGTATTCTAGAGGCTGCAACATGGTCCTCTCTGTACTTTCACAAAGTATTACAAACTGGATTCCTTTTCCAGGTTTAGAACAGGCTTTGCTATGACCATTCTCCCATGGTTTATGGATTACTGAATTCCTTCATCCTCCATTTATAATCCTAAAATATGGTAATCTAGCCAAATAGCTTATGAACAGTGATCTAAATTACATTGAACATAATCTAGCTGTGTAAGAACATTTATCAAATAGTAAATGTTCTAATAAATTGCTACTGCAATAGTCATCCCCTCCCTTCAGCTTCCTTGCTTAGTTATTTTCATATATTATCAGCCTGCAGACATATACCCTTTTGTGTATAGTTATAATAGTTCTGATCTGTTTGTTCCTTTTCTAGCATTTTTCTTTCAGGGCTGTAGGCTCTGCTCAAGCCACAGGCAGTTTGGGCATGTGTAGGGTATCTTAAAGCTCCGAAAGCTGGCTGGTGGTCATATCTTAGGGCAAGGACATAAACCAACATGGCTTAAGTTACTACACCAGTGATCTTTTAGAACATTTACTGTTATGATAATTTTGCTAACACAACTGAAATTTCCTGTAGCCTTTCTAAATAGTTGTAAGTTCTCTATACTTATAATTTTTCTTGCAAGGAGCTGTTATACCTTTTCATTAAGTGCTTTGTTCAAATGCTACAAAACACAGCATTGTATTTAATAAGAAGCCAGATTTGTAAGGTATAAAATGGTGCAATGATCTCACTGAAGTGATTAAATATGATGTTTTGAATTAAATAAGTTAAAGAATATGCTTTTCTGACCTTGGTAGATAAATACTGGTCAAAGATGACTGAGAAAGCATGGTCCAAGCTGCCAGCTATTCAATAGTTTTAAGAAAGAATATTAAAAGTTAAGTTTTAATTTTATGATCATGAGTTTTGTTTGTCAGCATTTAAATTGTTACTTACCATTGTCCCTTGATCTTTAATGATAGTGTCTTTTTATAATTTGACCTTTCATTTTGTAAGCAATATAAGTTATGTCCTTTTTGCTAAGTTTCGCAATTCTATGTTTACTGATATTAAAGATGATGTCAGTACTCCTGTATTAGGTATGCATTTTTGTAGACCATTTTGCAGAACTTTGGTGCCTTTTATTGACGTAATTATGTACTCACTTTATAACCATCAGAGATCATTTCCTATTTTTATATTTAAGAAAAATCATCCAAACAGAAGTGGTTCCAGTACAAAACCCACTAGCGTTGACAGGTAACCCCCCAGTTTCATTTGTTGTGTCCTACTGTTTAACCATTGTTTTACCTATTGAATTATAGATGGACTGAGCCAGCTCTGGGGACATAAAGGGAAGAAGCCCTGTCTGGAATATAGGAGCCATGAATTCAATTAGCAGCTAGGGTGTTTTTCAGAACTGGTAGCAGGGATTGATATCCCATCCTTGGGGGAGAGTGCACCTGACTCTAACAATTTTTGACTTACACAGCCATTTCATAAAACAGCCTCTACCTTCAAATACATAGAATTATGGCTTTGTCAGTCACTAAACTTCCATTTCTATGTAGACAGAGTGAAAGCAAAAATAAACTCACTTCTGTTTTGGGCCAAAAGTATCTCCCCTTTTCTATCCCAACCAGCCCCAACAGCCACTGGCAAAGGAGTTCTATTTTCTCAGACTGAATACAGACTTCTACTTCTGTCTCCAAGAAAAACAATGCCACACATCAAACAATTTCTAGCAGTATCTGTTAATTCATTACAAACTCACCATCACTGTATCACCCTAGAAAAAGCCAAACAACTACCCATAAAAATCTACCCATAAAACAAAGATCTAACCTACTATTATGATCACAACTAAACAAACTACTACAACTCCAGACGTTTACTTCACTTGCTTCATAAAAAAGTCCTTATACAGCCTGACACACTACTCACAAGCCACCTCGACTCTCATTACCCCCTAGAACAAAACTCCACAGCACAATTCATGCATTCTCCTCTCAGACACCTGCTCTATGGCAAGCTCTCCCCATTGGCCTAAAGGAAATCTCCATTAACTCCAAATTTAGAATGTAATTTGAAAAGCACTTCTTCCTTCAAGTGAAATTCTCCTGCTTTAACACAGGACATATCACCTAACACACCATCCATACTTACTTTCTGAGTAATTTCTCCTGTCTCAGATTTGATGTAGGATAAAATACTCTTTAGAACCTAATGTATATATTGTACATTCCACTCTGCTTTTTAACTAAAATGTATATATACAGTTTTCTATGTAACTAATCTTAACTATTCTGTTATTGCTTACATTTATGTAGTCTTTGTTTGCGAAATGTTTCGTATTTTACCCAGGCTGAGTCTGAAACTGGTCAATATTGAGCAGTGTACTACTTTGGTAAACAACTGTAAATAAATAAATTAATATTTGGCATCTGTTTCTACTTGTGAGGAGAAATGTGCTTTGTGTAACTTGGTTTCTTCTGTGTCTCAGCTGACTACCCACTGTTTAAAATGCGCATATGATTCTGCTGCTATCAGGCTGCTGCCACTGAAACTGTTATGAGGAGATTTGCCCATCTGAGTTCTTAAAATCTCACAGGGAACATCAAAAATGAAATGTTGACTTCCTCTATGGATACCACATTACTTTTGGGGCCTTATGCTGCAGTGGTCATTAAAAAGACTGATGAGAGAGGAAAGGTGATTCAGAGCTCTCTCAGATTTTTCAGCCCTCCTTTTCCAAGTTTGTCAAAGGATTTAATGCTCTCATTACAACTTTCTGTAAAAAAAAAAACAAAATAAACAGTCCCAGCAAGCTGCTGGTAAGAAAACATTTAAAAAGCAATAGCAGGGAGGTTCCACAAAGAAACTAGGAACCCCTCAGTACAAAGAATAGTCCAATAAATCTGAAGGATTACTACCCCCTAGGGTTGCCACCTTTTAACAAGGCCAAAGTGGGACATGGGAGTGTGGCCAATAGAATGGGGGTTTGGTCAATATGACACTGGCCACACCCCCACCACAACATCACCAGAGGTGTTAAAGGAGATGCAGTATTACAGTTATGGATACAACATTGTGACATTACAGCATACTGAAAACTCAAACCATTTAAATGAAGTGAACTATTACTGCAAAAACACGCATTACTCAGTTGTAACAGTAAATAAACTTTAAAGGAATAAAAAACACACTACTCATTAAACAGACACTTGTTTATTTAAAAAGTTAAAAAAATTCATAAACCAACCATGGCTATTCAAAAAGAAAACTTAAAAAAATCTACATACCACATACAAGCCAAGTATAAAATTGACTTTTTATTATCAATTAAAGCTAAAGCAAAGAAAAAACACAAAACTACATACTGTACCCTAGTACTACATACTGCACACTAGCAAATTAACGCTAAACAAAGAACACAAAATTACAAACTGCACCCTAGTACTTTATAGTGCACACTAGTACACTAAATCACTTTTTTTTAAAAAAGTGTATTTTGAATTTGACTTTATGGCTTGAAGAAGGGCCCGATTTGAAATAATATTTGAGTAAAAGTCACAACATTTCATCCGGTAATTTGCAGTCATCATTAGTTCGGCTTTTAACAAGTCCACACTACATCGGTTTCGCACATCTGTCCATTTACCTTTCACCAAAGAAAAAACTCTTTCTGCAAATGCATTTGAGGTCGGTATAGATAAAACCCTAGCAATTACCGGCTATAGTGTAGTCAGTTCAGGCCCTTCTTTGAAAAGCTTCAGCCACTTCTCTCCTGGGGTCAAGCTTGTGTTACATAACTGTTCCAGAAAGGGCCTAATTGCCAAGTAGTCCCTAAAAAGATAATCTTCATCTACATCCTGCAGACTCAGGGCAGGGTCACATTAAGTAAGTCACTGAAAGCAAAGGGCTCATTTAGAGATCATTTAGATAGTGTAAACAAGTAGTTGCTTTCAGTATAATCAAACCACTGTTCCAGGTATTTCACTGCTGTCTCCAAGAACACAATGAAGTCTCTTTTCAGTTTGTTAGCAGAAGTGCTATCTAATGTGCTCATAAATGCCCTAAGTTTCCCTCCAAAGAAAGCACCTTCAGCTCTTGCCTGCAGTTTTTGCTTCAGAGAGACCATTACACAAAAAGTTTCCAAGGCAGTAAGTGCTGATTTTTCTAATGTACTTATATGTTCATTAAAATCAACAAGAACAGCACAGAGAAAGTGCAAATAGTACTGTGGCAGCATAGGCAATTCATTCTCACCATGCTCATTAGCTGAAAAGTACTGCCATATCTGCCGGGGGGGGGGGGGTCTCCTCTTCTCCCTGGGAGAGGAAATAGGACTGGAGCACTGGCAGATTTTTCACTACTCTTTCAATGGCTGGGAGTAGTGACAGCCACCTTGTTGGCACATGTCTTAACAGACTCTCAAATTCCATGCCACAAAACTCAAAGAAGTCTTTCAAGTCTCTGGTCCTTGTGGCAAAACCTGAGAAGTGGCTGAAAAGTTACATTACAAATACTCCCACGTCGTACGGTAGTTGTGCTGCAGCTTTTTTGGCTGCATTGTGAATGATGTGGGCAACACAGTTAGCCTTCTGGAGTGATGGGCACTTTTCTTTTAATCTGGTATACACACGAGATTTCTTCCCATAGTTCACACTGGCATTATCAGCTCCATAAGCTGAAATGCTGTTCCAGGGCAAGGAGTGCCTTTCCATAATGTTGGAAATTTGCTGTAAAATAGCCTGTGCAGATTCATCAGGGTCTTCATAGAAGTCCAAAAGGCCATTCACCACCCCTTCTTCTTTAGAAAAATACCTCACAACAAGTGGAAATAATTTTATGTTCCCCTTGTTGGAAGCATCTGATGAAATTGTAAATGAAGTGCCTGGTTTTTGAAGGTCATGTAGGAGGCATTCCAATGAGTGCTGTCCCAAAGCATTTTCAACTATGGCTTCAGCCTTGGTTCTTCCACAAAATAGTTTCTTTGCAGTGTCCGAGTCACTGTACAACTGGCTGGCCAGCTTTACTGCACAGTCCAAGCTGTTATAGGAAATATTGTGCTTAACAGCATGGAACACCTCAGAGGCTTCTGCTGCAATGATCCTAAATTCTGGTCCCTCAAGGTTTGCGTTCCTTGCCCACTTTGTCATCAGGTGAGTGGATTTAGCTTCAAGAATAGCAGTCTTATGTTGTTCAGTTGCCTCATGTCGTGCGACATTGTTTCTTCCACCGTGGGTCACTAGAAATTCTCTCTTGCAGTACCTGCAGAATGCTTTGACATCACTGCATCTCTCGTCCCAGTCGAATTCTGTTTTCCAAACATCCTGCCACTTGCACATTCTCTTGCTGCTGGTTGACTGTGATGAAGCTGCTGCTCTCTTCATGCTTGAATCTGTACTTACCTGATATGCAACATATTTACCAAAACTGTGTTAGTAGGTGCAGTAACATACTGCTGCACAGCACAAATGAACTGGCTAAAAAAACATTGACACACGAAAAAACTGGCTCGTAAAACAGTGGCATGCAAAACAACTGGCTCGAAAAACACTGGCATGCGAAGGAACTGGCTTAAAAAACATTGGCACTTGAAAGAACTGGCTTGAAAAACATTGGCATGCGAAAGAACCGGCTTGAAAAACATTGGCATGCGAAAGAACTGGCTTGAAAAACATTGGCACTTGAGAGAACTGGCTTGAAAAACATTGGCACTTGAAAGAAATGGCTTGAAAAACATTGGCATATGAAAGAACTGGCTTGAAAAACATTGGCATGCGAAGAACTGGCTTGAAAAACATTGGCATGCGAAAAAAATGGCTTAACAGTGGCACTCAAAATGGCTTGAAAAACAGTGGCCCTTGAAAAAACTGGCTTGAAAAACATTGGCATGCAAAGGAACCGAGGAATGGAGCAGAAAAGAGTTATTACAAAAAGTTTGAAAAAGGTCAAATAGTAAATGAGGTAATGTAGGGGCATTTTGGCCATTGAAAACTAACATTAACACAGCTTCTAGAAAATGAAATGCATTATTTTACCACCAAACATGCCTACCTCACCCCACCCCTCAAGAGAAAAAAGTTAACCACATTCACTGAACCAAAAAAACACTAAAATGAATGAGAATGCACAGTGGATACCATAGACCTGATTTGGCTTTTGATCACAGCAGTTAAAAGAAATGTATGGCACTAATTTACACAGCGTAATGATCTATTAATGAACATGCCCAACAGCAGCAATGGTCATAATCAGATTATAATGAAAACAGTACATTGTAAGTTTATTGAAGACATCACTAAAACACAAAATACAAACTTTGCTACTTATAAAAGCAAACTACCCTGTAACAACGACATGGTTTAGCACAATCTGATATAAACTGCATTAACTTCTGAGCATGCATCCGCAAAAAAAAAATAAACAGGAAAAAAGTCTGTAAACATTTTAACTTTTAAAAATACTTTTTGCAACAGAAGTAAAATAAACTACAATGTATAGCAGACTCCATGGGCTCCTTTTACCTCAAAACATAGCAATTAAGAGTAATTTACCCAGCACAGTGATGCAATAAACAGGCCCAAGTAAAAGCAGCACACCCATATTCACATTACAAGCAAAGCAAGACATTTTAACCTTATCAAAAATGCATAAAAAATTAAATGAACACATTTACAAGTATAAATGAAAACAATCTTGAAACAGCTTCAGCTAGTTGGCAACATGTACCTACTAGAATAATAAATACACTACATTAACTGTTAACATTCCCCCTCAAAAGGTAGTCTTGTACCACATACAAATTGACTTGCAAGAACTAACAGGAAAAATTACCCAAACAGTATATCCTAACTTCCTGAAAACAGCATTAAATTGCACACATTTCCACACAAAAAAGTGCAAACTATGCTCGAACATTTTCTATCTGCAAACAGAAAATACCCAGAAAAAGCTAAGACAATAGAAATAAATCACACTAAATTTATATTTCACTGCTCCCCACCAGAAATAAACAACTTCTATACACACAGTTCAGCCTTTTAAAAGTAATGCTTCCAAATCATACCCCCAAGAACAATAACAATTACATATACATACAGGTTTTATACCTTTAAAAACTACTACTCAAAAATCTCAAAATAACCACTGCACAGATTTAAATACTGTGTACTGCACCCCCATCTACCTCTAAACATTAAAAAATTAAACCACAATATATTCCCATTTTAAACTACTACTCAAAAATCTCAAAATAACCACTGCATAGATTTAAATACTGCATACTATATCCCCATCTACCTCTAAACATTAAAAACTTAAATAAAGCACAATATTCCCATTTTAAATAACTAAAGCCACAAAATACTATGTTATGTACTTACCACTATCACAGTTTTTGCTGGGCTAGCTTGCTTCCTTCCTGCTGGAATGGCTATTTGGATGACTGGCTCTGTCTGCTCAAGTGGCTGGGCTGGCTGGCAGGCTCCCTTGCTGGCTAGCAGGCTCCCTTGCAGGCTGGCTTCTTTGCTGGCTGGCTGGCTTCTTTTCTGGCTGAATTTTCAGATCTTTTTTCCTTTGCAGCTGTAGAGCACTAAAACAAACTGCTCTACAGCTGCAACCTTTATTGCGCTCTTCTAAGTAAATCCCCTCCCCCCTCCAATCACTGCAGCCAATTACTGTTTAAATTACACCACCCGGACCTAGCAGGGAATCCCTCTAACTGCAAGTCTGGGTTGGTGACGTAGCCGCATTGCCGTGGAAAAAACGGAAGTATTTTCGGCTTTTCCACGGCAATGGCAATTCGCGAGCGCGAAAAGGGGAAAACGGGACTTTTAAAGTCCCACTGTTGGTGAATGCGGGAAGCGGGATGAGAAAGCTCAACCCGTGAGTGTCCCGCTGACAACGGGATGGGTGGCAACCATACTACCCCCCCCCAACCATGATCCCTTAATTCTTTCAGAAAGCCTGAACCTCGCTTTCTGTCTTTGGCAACAGATAGTTTCAGACAGATGAGTTCTGAGAGTAATCCTTCACAGTTATAGATAGCAGTGGGAGTCTGTCACTCCTTTTCAGGGGATTCCTCCCTATCTGCCAGACCAGACTATTTTTTTCTCTCCTATAATTCAGCATATGCTTGCTCAGTGGGTGATAGCTGTCCCTCCTCCTCAGTTTGGATGAAGGATTTTATTCCAAGATGTTCCTGGTACCACAGAAAGAAGATTCTTGGAAACCATTTCTGAAACTTTCCTTTCTGAATCTGTTTTTGATAGCATCCAAGTTCAAAATGCTTTCTCTTTACAACTTGCTACCCCTTATTCCTCATATGAGTTTTCTAATGACTTTAGATTTAAAGGATGCATATCATCACATTCTATAAATCCAAAGTTCAGACATTTCTCAAGGTTTACAGTATCTGGATCACATTATTGGTTCACTGCATTGCCCTTTGTTCTATCTACTGGTCCTACAGAATTCACAAAGTGTCTGGCTTCTTTGATAACCTGCTGCAGACTGCAAGGTATTCACATTTTTTCCTTATTTAGGCTGCTTATCTCTGTAGTCGTTTTCAAAGTGTCAGGAATCTCTCACGCATACTTCTCAACTATACAGATTTTCGTAGAATGTCCAGATTTTTGCCTCATATTTTTGGTTTCTCATAAAATTGCAGTTTTCTGGCAAATAATTGGCAAATCATTGAGGATTGAAGTCAGAAAATAATGGCAGATATCTGAATTTCAGACTTCATACCCTTCAGAAAATTCATGATAATGCAAAACCTGTTATTCTAACAACTTCCTAAGTTTGTAAGAGCGATATTTAAAAGTGGCCCTATTTTGGGGCCTTTGTCCCTCCATTATTTATGGCTTTGTCCAGATTTCTTGCTCCAAGAGGTTAAGAGGTATGTTTCTCAGTTGTCGAAGAGATCTACATTGGCTGGGATTTTTTTTTTTTTTTTTTTTTTTTTTTTTTTTTTTTTTTTTGCAGATGTTTTTTTTTAAACACCTTTATTGAATTATCACTTGTGACACAGGCAAATTTACATTTATACAAAAGTAATCAAACTGTATTAACAAGTTCAAGTTTACAAATATTATACTTCACATACTTTGCTATATACCATACAACCTAAGCAACATTACATAAATTATTCAATTCCTGCCCTTTTTAAACAAGAAATATCTTTATTAACCAATCACTTATGACAAAGGCAATCATACATTTATATAAATGAAAACAAACCACACTGACACAATCCCAATAGCAAGCATTTTACATCACAAATCATACTGACACACTCCCAATTGCAAACATTATACATTACTTATAATTTACCCAATCATTTCAGTCAAGCATTACATAACTCATTTACGTCCTGCTTTCTTTAAACCTCATTCCTCCCCTTTATGTATTTTTCCCACAATTCCATTTTTTCCTATGGAGTTTGCTCCTACCCTTTTCAATACATCTCAATTCCAGTTGTTTTGTCTTTGTTACTATATTTACTACTTCTATTACAGTTGGTTTAGATTTTGATTTTCATTTCATAGTAATTGCTTTTTTGGCAGCCACCATAATTAGACACAGCAAGGCCTTACCATGTCTAGGCAATTTTGATTCTGTATCAGAAAATCATCTCCCTCATCACACCAATCTGCCCACCCAGCATCTCCAACAATTCATCCTGCAGGGAATCCTTAAAGTCCACCAACTCACTGCACTCCCATTCCAGCCTTTTATTGTTTGTGTTGATATACTCCATCAGGTTTTTCATTTATTTTAACCAGGTCTGTGTGCAGTTGTCTTACATAGAAAAATATAAATATAGTGTATGTCTATGTCTTAAACATTTAGGTGTCTCATTTCAACTACATATGTTGTTTGTGTTTGCTGCCTTGTACTCAACATAGCTATATACTTAGTCATTTAGTTTTTTAAATTTTTTATGATATAAACAGTTGCTGTTTCTTTAACTTGATGAATGCAATTAGCATTTGGTTTTTACTCATTGGAAATGTTTCTGAGGATGTCAGTTTTTGGGCTGACGAAAAGCGGTTAAATAAACTGTTCCTGCTTGACTGTATATTTGCCACCGTTCCTGTTTTTTGTTTTATTAGTACACTTACTAGTGGGTTACTGAAATTTACCCAGAAACACAAACGTCTACTGGTCTTCTCTGTTGATTTATTTATTTATTTATTTTATTTATTTGCAGTTGGTTTACCAGGATAGTCCATTGGGCCAAAAGAGCCCGTTTTCAATGGAGTCCTGGGGAGAAAAGCTCCAATACAGACAAACAGTAGGTACATACAAAACAACTACAATAAAATTATACAGGTTGAGAGATAAAACATTTAAACATTTAAAACATTTAAAACATATAAGCACACTGTTCAAAAAATTTAAAAAAGTATTTAAAGTATTACTCTCTGATGAGGAAATATGTCAGGTAAATAAGTTGAAAACAGTTAGAGATATGCATTTGGAGAAGTTGTTCAGAAAAGAATATAAAGTAAATATTCTGAGGGAACATAAGCTTTGATAGGAAGAGTTATGTATCATAAGTAAGAGGGAGGGTGGGATGTCGTAGGTTTATGAGGGGAGGGAGCAAGAACAATCCCATTGGGACCTTAGATATGTATGAAGAGATTTTTTGAACATGTACTGGTTAGTGGTGGTACGAATAGATGGTGGAAGTGAGTTCTGGTGGGATGGTGGGAGTGAGTTGAGTCTCTGATTTCACGCTGGGAGAGTTAGAGTTAAGCTGTTACTCAATGTGCAGCCCTCTTGGAAGTCCACATAGGCTGGGATTCTTACAGAACTTATAGAAGTCTTGTCTGACTCCTCACATATTTTTTTTCCTGGGATGTCTCCTGGACACCTCAGTTCAAAGAGATTTTATTACACAGGAAAAATAGATCTGTATTCCTGAGTTTTTCCAGACTACCATCTCAGCCATGGAATTCCTCAAGATTCTGTGTCTCATGGCATCTATGATACTCATGATACCTCTTTCAGGATTCCACATGAGAAAATCCAATGGTACCTGATGATCCCAGCATTAGCATTCTATGACATTTAAAATTCCAGTTTTGAGATTTGTTAAAGGGGACGGGGTTGTGGTGGAGACACTGAGTTTCTCAAAATTCAGGTCTCCCATTCTTCCTTCCTGGTCCAGCACAGTCAGTCACAACAGACACCTCAAACTTTGCTTGGAAAACAGTGTCCATGGAAATAAAAGTGCAAGGTCTTTTGAACAAAAAAGACAGACCAAAACACATAAAAGTGACATTAGCTCTTATAAATGCTCTCAATTCTCTAAACCATATGTTGTCACACCAATATGGTACATATAAAAGCAAGGGAAAACCAGATCTTATCCTATGTGCAGACTAGCCATGGTAGCTTGGGATATGGCTTTTTAGCATAATTTCACTCTGCAGGCATCTTGCATACTGGCAGAGTAAAATTGTGTATCAGATAAGCTGAGCAGGACCAGGACAGATCCTCATGAATGGAAATTGAATCAGCGTGTCTTCCAAGAATTTATCCAACTGTTGGGAACACCTCAGATCGATCTGTTTGCTTCTACACACAACAATCATTTGGCAAAATTCTTCATGTAGGAAGGCCTGGAAGACAGATGCATTTTCTTTTACTTGAACAGGAATGTTCTGTATGCCTTTCCTCCCTTTGCACTAATATCCAGGGTCATTCTGAAGATTCAGAGGGACTCCCTAAAGATCATTGTAGTGACTTACTTCTGGCCCAGGTAACAGTGTTTCTCCTTTCTTTTGGTAATGGCCAGAGGCAAATACCACAAACTTCCTTGAAACTGGAGTTACTCACATAATTTAAGGGGTGTTTGATATATTCCAACCCCAAACAACCAGAAATGACTGCCTGGATGATAGAATTTTACTACCTTTTTTTTCTGAGGACATGCAGCAGGTATTGATAGAGGACATAAAACCTGCTACTAGACAATTATATATTAGCAAATGGAAATGTTGTTTTCTAGTTAGTGCCAAGAAAATAACCAGCACCCATTCAGGTCTAGTGTTTCTTTGGTTGTACAGCATTTGTGTGAGTTGTTATTCCATGGCCTGTGTTACTCCTCAGTCAAGATTCAGTGTCAGTGATGCAACAGGTAGCACACTTGCCTTGCTGTGGGTCCTATTCCCACCAGGTAGATCATTTGCTGACACTGTAATGCAGCACAGGGGATTGCTGCACTCCTGAGTGTACCATCTTTTGGATGAAATGTTAAACTGTGGCCCCATCTGCTTGAGCTGGTAGTAGCTGAGATGGATGTAAAATATCCCATGGCACTTATTGAAAAGAGTAGAGGTCCTTTATTTACACACAAAAATAATTCTTATTTACACATATACAATCATATTACATTTTTATTCCTATTAGACCCCAACGGCTTTTTCCATAACCACTATCTGGTTTTATTTAATATTGTTGCTAAAATCTGTTTACCATTAAATATAATTTAATTTATTCTTTCATTCCATAGAACTCATATGACATAAATAAATCTTTATCTATTCTTTTAGCATATTCGTTACTTCTATTCTCATAATATCCATATTTAATCATATCCAAGTTTATTTTATCCACTTCTTTTGTATCTTTGAAAAAAAATCATCTTTATGTAGTTTTCCACATAACTTTTTTTATTCTTTTATATTTCAAAAACATGTGTTCCATGGTTTCTTTTTTATTTTGACAATGTAAACTTATTCTATCACTTCTTTTTCTTTTTATATGGCATATTTCTTTTTCTGGGTAATTTATCCATTACCAGTCTCCACAAAACATTTTGACATTCTACTTTTTGATACAACATTTGCTTCTTATTTTTATAGCTTTATTTTTTTCATCTTTTAGCTCTTCCCATGGTTTTACATAGTCATATTTTATCATTACAGTCTTATACTATACTTTTCTATCTTTTCTATATCATCAGTTCTTATTTTCCACAACATTTTTTTCTTGGTAACATTTTATTTTTTTCATTTATACAATCTTTTTATCTTTTACTTTTTTTTACCATACCCCCCCCCCCAAAACATTATTATACTGACAGTCATACAATTTTACTACTAATCTCTCATATTTTCATTTATCCACTTTAACACTTTGTACAAATTTAATGAAGCAGCATATCCCACCGGGTTAATTAACCCTAAACCTCCTTCCTCTTTATTTACATACAATGCTTCTCTTTCTACTGAGTTTAATCTAAAACTTCATATAAATGAAAAAAATATCTGCAATAATTCTTTTAAAAATACTGTTGGCAACATAAATACACGTGCTAAGTATGCTATTTTCCCCCACTGGTACTGAATTTATCAAATACGCTTTTTTCTGAATGATAATTTATGTGTTCTCCAGAAAAGATAGGTTTGTTTTATACATACATACATACATTCATACAAATATTTCAAGCATGGGCATTAATGCACTTCTAGCCTGCCAATATACCAAGACAGTTATTCCCATAGAAAGTGTCCAAGCTGTTCTTAAAAATATATAAACTAGTGCTTGCTTTAATATAGTTTGGTACTCTGTTCCATGCATCAGCTGTTCTGTCAGAGAACCAGTTAGTATACTTCTACAGAATCTTCTACATACATTGTCTGATGATTCTCTATCACTTTTTGATAACCTGAAACACTCCCAGAGGTAGCTGTCTCTAAATGCCCAACATACCTGAATGCGGTCTCCTCTTAAATATATACGAAACACTGTAGAAGTTCAGATATTGTAGTCTTTCGTAATAACTTAAATTTTCACATTCATGGATGCCCTTGGTATATTTCCACTGTACTCTTTCCAATTTACTCATGACTGATTTCTTATAAGGTTTCCATATTGTTATTCCATACTCAAGTTTGGGTCTAATGTAATTAACAAACAATACCTTCATTTTTCTGATTTCCTATAGTTCTATAACTATCATTAATTGATTAGTTGCTATGATTAGAAAAACTCAAAGCTGGATCAACCCATATACCCAGGTCCTTAAATGAATCTACAGTTTTGATCACTGTGTGCTGTATTCAATGTTCACATTTCAGTTTACGTCTCCCAAATCTCATATGCTTAGTTTTTGATGTATTTAATCAGCATATTATTCTCCTGTGCACAAATGGTGAATTTTGTCAAGTTCTTTAGCAGGCATTCCCTATCTGTAACACATGTAATTAATTTACCCAATTTTAGGTCATCTGTATACAGACTGTAGAACACCTCAGATTAAAAAGATAGGTCTAAAAGATACAATCTAAACTACTGTATGATGCTTGCCATGTCCTATTTGTAAGCCATGCAGCAATCTTATCAAGAGTAAATCAATACCTAGCTGTTCTAATTTATTGAACAGTGTTTTGTGTATGACCCTGTCAAATGCTGAAGTTAAATTTATATAAATTACATCACACCACAATTTTTCATTCATAGTTGTCATTATATTATTATAGAACATCATGTTACAGGTGGTAATAGATCTATTTTCAACATATGCATGCTGATAAATGGTTTCAACTCCCAACCTTTCCAATTCTGACAATAACTTATCCAGTATCACCTTCTTCATTATTTTTCACAACATGAAAGTAAAGTTAAGGGTCTACAAGATTCTGGGTTTGTCCTACTCCCCTTTTTCTTAAAGACAGGTTTAATAAGTGCATGTCTCCACTTTTGAGGAATCTCCCCATATTTATACGACCTAGTAAATAATATAAATAATGGTACTATAGGTTCTTGCTGAAGTGTTCTCAGGTCATTATTACTAATTCTGTCTCCTCCCTGAGATTTGTTTGGATCCAGTTTGCATAGTTCTTTTTCAATATAAACTAAACTGATATGGGTTCTATTATGTTATCGAAATCTTGAAACATTGAGCACTACAAGATTGAACTTGTATGTTCGATGGTTCATAATTTCGAATACGTAAAAAAAAATAAAAACAAACATAAATCAACTGTTGTAAGCAGGAGGGCAAGCCCCCCCTGCACCCCCGGTTCTTTAAATATACCAACTCCGAGATCGCACTATAGTGCAGAAAGGGAATATTTCCCTTTATTGCACTGTAGTGCAATCTCGGAGTTGGTATATTTAAAGAGCGGGGGGTGTGGGGGTGTAGCCCTCACTTGGATGCGCAGGGGGGCTTGCCCCCTGCTTACAGTAGTTATTTAACTGGTGACCTTTTTTTTTTCTTTTTTTTTTAGTTTGAATTGCTGAAACTTCGATTAACTGTGTTCAATGTTTATAGTTTTGAAGTTTCAGCAATTCGATAACGTAATAGGAACCCAACTGATTCTAGTATCTGAGATTACCTGGATGTCACTAGAACAACTTATCACTTCCTTTGTGGAGCTAAACTGTTTTGCATAAGATTTTGTAAATATATATATAATCTGTTGTGTCTGAAAATACATTTTAAAATCTACCCTTAGTTTATCAATTTCCTTCCCTTGGCTGGTTCACTAGCTATCTCACCAATAGGCAACAATCTGTCAGGTGGCTCTCTTCCTGCTCCTCCTTCCTACCCATCACATCTGGTGTATCCCAGAGTTACATCCTGGGCCCTCTTCTGTTCAATATTTTCACCAACGGTCTCCATACCTCTTGCAATCTTCCCTTATTCAATATACTGATGATTCTATGCTCATCTCTATTTCCAATATCTCTGACCTCCATGCTCTCACCCAAGACTCTTTCCTATCCATTGAAAAGTGGCTCTCTGATAATAGTCTCATCTTAAACCCTAAAAAACTAAACTCTTGCTATTTCTCCCTCATTCCCTCTCTCAACATAAATCAGCCTTTGTCATCACATCCTCTGACAAGACCACCATTAAACTTGAACCCCACACTAAGCTCTTAGGTACCATCATAGACAATGAACTAAAATGTTACTTGCATGTCTTTCAAAGTATTAAAAAACACCAAAAACGTGATCCACTACACCGAAATAGAAAATTTCTTCCCTCAAACACGAGAATCTTCCTGGATCAGGCTCTCCTTCTCCCCTCCCTTTTCTATGCTGCCCCAATCCTAGCTAACTTACAATCTATAGTTTTAGCTAAACTCCAACAAACATACCACAAAATAGCTAGATTTGTCACTAAATCTCCTCACAACTCTCACCACTGCCTTGCACTCAACTCTCTTCAATAGCTAGAATTCCCCCAACAACTCCTACTATCACAATTTCAAATCACAGACTCAGTAGTATATAAGCCATCTTCCTGCCCTTCTCTCTCCTCCCTTATATCCTATTACACTCCCAATTACCCCCCCCCCATACTTCCAATCACCAACTTCTTGATATTTATAAACCTAACAAAAACATTGAAAAACTACTATATAAATGCTCTGTAGCCCAAGCCTGGAATAAACTTCCCTCAGACATAAGATCCATCCCCCACCCCAATCACTTCAAAAAGGAACTTAGACTACTCCTATTTAACACAAAGTTCTACTCCTGTCATGACCGTAACTAATTCTTCTTTCACTATTGCATTACCACTGTTCATTACACAGACATCTCACTCCACCATTTTCCTTCTTAACACATAGTTTTGCCAAATTTTAGACCCACAAGCTTAACTACTACATCACATGTAAATATTTATATACTACATCTGTACTTTAAATGTTTTCTCTATACTTGTATTATATGTCTGTATTAGATTTTCTATTTGCTTTATGTAGCACATAAGACCTCTAAGATTTGTGTTGTACTTACAAATATGCTTATCATGCTTATGTTACTGTACTTCTCTGTAATGGAGCTTTTCTCCTCGGGTCTCCACTGAAAAAAGGCTTCTGGCTCAGTTGGACCAACCCGGTTAACAAATGTCAAATAAATAAATAAGTAAATATGTCTTTACCCCTTTCACATCTTATGTATCTATAAAATGGTTTCCTATTATGTTCAATATCTTTATATACATTTTCTTCAAATTTTTATTGATCTTGTCTCATACTATGTTTGTTTGTCTAGCTTATTTATTTCAGTTTTCAAAGTTGTATTTTAACCTGTTTTCCATTTCTTATACTGTTTTGTCTCTCATCTTAATTGGGTATTTTGTTTTTCTTCTTTTGACTTTCTGCACTCAGACAATTTCTCTTTGAAAACTTTCCACGTTCCTTCTGCAGTTTTGATACTGAATGCATCACTCCAATTAGTTTTACATAGGGACAGTTTTGCTTCAAATAATATGTAATTAAGCATTGGTTTAAATTTGAGTTTGGCAGAATTATCTACCAACAAATTAACCTTTATAACCCCATGATCGCTGCACATCAACGGTGGTAAAACTTGACAAAGTAATAGTAACTTCTTTAGGAACACAGTGTCTAACATTCTGTTCCCTGGGAGTTTTTTTAAATATTTTATTTATTTTATTTATTTTATTGCATTTCTTTACCAGGAAAATCTGCTGGCTCTAAAAAGCCCATTTTCAGTGGAGGACCGTGGAGAAACCTTGTCTCCAACAAGAACATAGATACAGAAAAAAATTAAACATTATTTAATACAGAAGTAGAAACAGTGTTACACATAGTGATCACAGTAATATATACAGATTATATACATAAAAGCAGGAATTTAGTTGGTTTGATTACAGTAATATATACAGAATATATACATAAAAGTAGGAATCTAGTTGGTTTGATTACAGTAATATATATATATATATATATATATATATATATATATATACAGAATATATACATAAAAGCAGGAATTTAGTTGGTTGCAGATGAATTCAATCAGAGAGGTATAAACAGGGATATATTCTTCTTCTTTCGGCTTTTCCTGGTTAGGGGTCGCCACAGCGGATCACCTGTCTGCTCATGATTGGCAGTGGAGTTTTACGGTGTCGAGTTGCCAGCCCGGTGCCCAACCTTCCACAGAAGGCACACACACACACGCACTCACACCTAGGGCCAATTTAGAGTGTCCAATCCACCTACAGCATGTCTTTGGGATGTGGGAGGAAACCGGAGCACCCGGAAGAAACTCACATGACCACAGGGAGGACATGCAGACTCCACACAGAAGGCACCCCAGCCAAGGATCGAACCAGGGAACCTCTTGCTGTGAGGTGACAATGCTAACTGCTGCACCACTGCGGCCTCAGCATTATTGTACCAGTATCAACAAGTGATGAAAGAAATAATAATAAATATGGGGAAAGTATCATCAGTCACTAGTGGCAAAAACCATAGGAGTTTAGTTATCATATTATAGAGCAGGTACATAGCTGGAAAGAGTTGAGATGATTTTTCAGTATTTGTTTGAAGTTAGTGATGCTGCCTGTGTTTCTTACAGAAGGTGGAAGTGAGTTCCAGTTTGGCAACAGTGAAGGAGTACAGGAGTTGACCAGCAGTTAAGGTGGGCTTTTCTACTTTTAGAAGTAGATGATTTTCAGATCTTAGTTGCCTGCTGGGTTGGTATTTGGCAAATAGAGTTCAGAGAGCAGGACAGTCTGTGGGTCTGTAGATTATTTTGTGCGCTGTAGTTAGTTAGGTGAATGAGAGATGGTGGGGGAGTTCCAGCCAGCCTAATTGTTTCAGTGAAGCAACTGTTACTCCTGAACACACATTGTAAATAATATCCGTACTAAAATGTCATGAATAATTTCCTTACTAATGCCACTATTATTCTTCCCTCCTGTGTTTCATGCAAGAAATGTATGAATTCCTCTAGGTCATCAACACTTGACTTTGGTGGTCTATACACTTCCAGCAACTGTTATATGTTCCAGGGTTGTCTTTATTGTCAGAGTTAGACAATCTATAGTATTGGTGTTATCACTGAACATGTAATAATCACAGGTCTCATAACTATATTTAATCCCTATCATAACATCTCCACCTGATTTTTTGTTAGAATATCTATTACAGTAAAAATATTTATACCCTGACAGAACTGGTTTCAAGTCATTGTTCTTTAACTATGTTTCACAAACAATAACAACATCAATCTTGTGGGAACATAGCAAATTTTCAAATTAAAAAAAAACTTTATTATTAATACTTTTAGCATTAACTACCATCAGAAATGCATCAAATGTTGCTATCTGTGAACTGTTAAATTTTCAACCTGGCAGAAATCGTGCCGTGTGTTTGTCAAATACTGCAAAACATATCTCTCTTCCCTGATCTTGACAAATGCACGCCATCCTGTCTGAACACATATGTGTCAAAATGCTCTACACGTTTCCATTTTCTAAAATGGGACATTTTTTTCATGTAGGTATTTACCCAAAATATCTTTTCATTCACAGTGATCTGACTCTCCTTTCTATATGTCATTTATGAAAAATATATCCTAACACCAATACAAGCCATACTTTCTAAGACGGTTGTAAGTTCCCTACTTACTAGTTAGAAAGTCCTTGAGGATGAAATCATTTGTACCGACATGAATAAAAATAGATCCATACTTCCTTAAATTAAGGTATTCTAAGGCTTGTCTCACATCCACTATTTTTCCTCCTGACAAGCATAACACTATTTTGTGTTCATTATCGTCTCTGCAAATGTAAGTATCACTTCCTCTAATAACTGAATCTCCAATTACAAAAATATCTTTTCTGACTAGATCTGAATAATCTTCAGCTTCTAATTCAGTAATATCTGCTTTATCAATTGTTACAAAGGAATTACCTTCATCACCATTAAGCTTATTAATCCCACTGTTTTCATTGCATATTATTTGCAAATATACAATTCTCATCCAGCTGGCTTTGTACATCCACAGCTTGAGCCATGTTGTCAATGTCTGTCTTTCTCATCTTTTTTCTTAGAGTAATGTTTTTCAATCCTTCCACATTCAGTTTTGATTTCTTCCTTTTCACCAGCCCCTTTACCTCTTTTTTCTACCTTCTCTTTTGGAAAAATGCTGCCTTTGCTGTGGACTGGAGGTTTTCTGTTACAAAAATGCATTTTATCATTCCTTGTAATCTGTGTGTTACACAACAAAGGAGTGTCCTTTTAGGACAGGAAGAAATGGAAACAGTTGATTTGCTGTGGCGACCCCTAACGGGAGCAGCCGAAAGAAGAAGAATTGTCTTTACAAACATTTATCAGTTTCTTTTTCTTCCTAGTTATTGGTTGCAAACTTCCTCCTTTCTTTCTTTTTTTATTTCCTTCTAAATACTCTGAATTCTCAAATTGCTGAATACTTGTATCCAGAATTCCAAAGTTGTTAGAGGCTTTGTCTTGTTTCACAGGAGTTGAGTGATCTTTACAGACAATAGAAACGTCTTTTCCTAAATGCGGTCTATTTGCTGTTTGTCTAACATTATTTATCTTATCAGTTCAGTCATTAATATATGTAACAACAGATGTTAAGTTGTCAATCTCGCCTTCATTCTTGCTGGATGGGTTCGGAGCCGAACCTCGGCTCCGACTCGGCCGAATACTAAAGCTCGAGAGCTATTTTTACCGGCTCGAGGCTATCCTATGTCCCATAATGCTAGGAGAAATATACCCAGATCTCGTTTGCCGCTTAGCTACGAGGTTGCGTTTTTCACCAGCTCCAGGTCGTATATTTTTATAAATAACTTTTGAGGTAGTTTTTAGTCAGTCTTTTATCCTTTTTTGTCCCTTTAGTATTAGTGAAGTTAGCGACTAGTCTTTCCTCTTTTTTTTTAGTTGCTAATCTCCCTTTTTCTCCACCCTTAAGGTGGTTGGGCCTCTGACCCTCCTCTTAGTAGTACAGTTTCCCTTGGTTGTTCTGCGTGTGTGTGTGGAATTCTGTCCCTCTGCTTAGTGGTAGTTCCTCCTTATAGTAATTGTTATTATAATTTAGTGTATTGTGTATTGTTTTTACAGTATGTCTAAGGATACTAAGGTATCGGGTTTCAAGAAGTGTGACTTGTGCTGTCAGAAGATGTCTCTGACAGACGGTCACACTTCTTGTGTGTATTGTTTGGGTCCTCTGCACCTGCAGGACTCTTGTTCCATCTGCCATGCTTTTAGTCCTAGAGTCCTGCAGGAGCGCAGAAACAAACTCATTCTTAGAGGCTTGTTAAAGCCTGAAGATTCCCCGGCTAAGACCATGGCTGGGAAACCTTCAAAGTCCGCCAAATCGTCGGCTCCATGTTCGGAGCCGGCGCCGAGCGGTGCTCTTGCTGCCTCGTCGGTTCCGGCCGGAACCGAGGCATCTAGACCTCAGTTGGCTCCGACTTTAGTGTCAGAGCCGTCCCCGAGCAGAAAGCGCTCCAGGTCTCCGTCTCTTGTGTCAGTTAGATCGGCTCCGAAGTCTCTACTCTTGTCGGAGCGGAGCCATAGATCTCATTCCTCTAGGTCTTCCAGGCTTTTGGACCATGAGCTTGAGAGGGTAGTCAGCTGGCTTTTAAAGTTGCAGGCACTGGCCCAGTTGCTACATAGCCCATCTCAACAGACAGGGGCTACCCCTACACCCACTCATGTTCCTCCTCTGACTACTCTGCTGAGTTCAGAGCCAGATGTTGTCGAGGTGAGTACTGTGGGGGCGTCGGAACCAATCCCCCTGTTGTCGGTTCCTTTGTCTGCTCCGATCCCGTCCTTGGCTCTGTTCTTGGAGGGATCCGGGCGCCAAGACTCCCTCGTCGGCTCTGAGGGGGCGAGTGGCATCGGACCCTTGTCCGACCCCGCTCTCCCTCTTGCAGCCTCAGCGCAGGTGAGTTCGGCCCCGACGTCGGCCTCGGAGCTGTCCCTCTCAGTGCCGGGGGGGAGTTCTCATCTCCTCGGAGTTGGGTCCTTCTTCCATGCCTGACAGGGGTGCCTTTGAGGTGATGAGGAGCATGCTGGCTCCAATACCAGCACTATGGTCGGCCTCCTCGGCCCCTCCCTCCACGGTGCCTGCTTCGGCCCCTGCCTACACTCCCGACCCCAAGCGAGGAGAACCGACGCTCCAGACTACCCCATTGGGCCTTTCTTCCACTTCCGAAGCCTCCCCTGACCCTGCGGGGGAGCCCCCTCGGAAGAGGACATGTAAAAGGAAACATGTTGACTCTCCTGCGTCAGTGACATCTGACACCAACCTGGATGATTCGGAAGGGTCCCCAAGGTCCCCCTCTGAGGATGTCTCCTTTTCTGACATCTTAGAGATCCTCAAACAGAGGGGGAACTGGTCTGCCCTTAACCCATCCGAGGACGAGTCGGTGTACCTGGATGCCTTCGGTTCTCACCCTTCCACCTCCTGGGTGTCCCCGCCTTTTGACCCACTTATGGAAGTGGTGGCTCGGAAGGCGTGGAAGGCTCCGGATACTATGGAACCAACTCCCTGGAGGCCCAATAAATTTATTACTGCTCCCACAGATAAGCAGTTTCTTTCCAAGGGTGTCCCCGTGGATGCCATGGTGGTGGCGGCAGCCACTAAGAAAGAGTTGGCTGACCCTTCAGTACCTGTCCATCCTCCTAATAAGGAATCTAGGACTATGGATAGGTACGGCAAGCGGATGTTTTCCTCAGCAGCCTTTGCTATGCGGTCGCTAAATTATTTATGCAATTTCACCTGACTTCAGAGGGACCTTCTCAAGGAACTGGGTGAAACATTGCAGGACCCAGCAGCTGTGGGGTCTCAGAAAAAGATCAACTCCCAGCTAGGGACCCTGAACTCTATTGTCAACTCTTCCATGCGGCTCATCTCTTATGCAGCCGATGGAGCGAGTAGAGCCACAGGTACGGGTGTTGCTCTAAGGAGACATGCCTGGATGCGGCTCTGCAATTTTGCTGACCCCTTCAAGGTGTCATTCACTAACACCCCCTTTGATGGTTCTGCTCTTTTTGGACCTCAAGTGAAGGATACCTTAACCAGGTGCGAACAAGAAGGCAAGACTCTCTCTGCCATGGGAGTCCATTTTTCCGCCCCTTCTAGACCGTATCCTAAGGGTCAAAAGGGCAGGAAAATGTGGTTCCGCAAACCTCAGGGAGTTCTGCCGGATGCACGTGTTGAGCTTCCCTCTAGAGGCAGAGGGGGGAACAACAACAGACGCCGCCCTAGGTGCAGGGGGGGCGTCCGCAGAATCAGGGTAGCAGAGAATCTTTCTCTGACAAACCCTTTCAGCACCCCTGAGGAGCTGCCCGACTGTCCACCTTCAGAGGCAGTCGGGGGAAGACTTTCGCTGTACCCAGAAGCCTGGTGCTCCCTTACGCAGGACAGATGGGTATGGTCGATCATATCCGTGGGCTACAAAATCCCCTTTATCCACACCCCACATCAACCAAAAGGGCCTCTTCCAGACATTCCACCCGGTCTGAGAGGCCAAGCAGCACTACAAATTTCAAAGCTGCTTTTAAAAAGAGCCATCCAACCAGTCCTGGCAGACCAACAAGGATCCAGAATCTACTCCAAATTATTTTTGGTACCAAAAAAGACAGGGGACTGGAGACCTATATTGGATCTCAGCATACTGAACAAATCGGTTCGAAGAACAAAATTCCAGATGGTCACACTATAGTCCATTCTTCCCTTTCTGGGTCAGGACAATTGGATGTGCTCTATAGACCTTCAGGATGCGTACTACCATATCAAAATAAACAGGTGCTACAGGAGGTTTCTCCGCTTCAGGCTGGGAGCCAGTCACTACCAATTCAGAGCCCTGCCCTTTGGCCTCACCACAGCCCCCAGGGTGTTTACCAAATGCATGGCAGTGGTTGCGGCTCATTTGAGACATCGAGGATTCCAGGTGTTTCCATATTTGGATGACTGACTCCTTACTGCCACCAGCAGGCATCAGCTTCTTTAAGCCAGGGATTACGCTGTACAAACCTGCAAGGCGCTAGGCATCTCTATAAATTTCGAAAAATCTGCCTTGTCACCTTGTCAGCATATTACCTTCATAGGCGCCGTGTTAAACACGGTAGAGTTGTCAGCAAAACTTCCTATGCAAAGAGTATACAACATTCGCAGTCATGTTCAAGTCCTGCTACAAGAGGACAGGGTCCAAGCCAGGTTTGTACTGAAAATGCTTGGTCTGATGGCTGCAACAATCACCTTGCTCCCCCTACCTCGTTTTCATATGCAGATACTACAGTGGATGCTTTTTTCCCAATGGTCCTTTCAGCAGCTTCCCATGTCACACAATATTCTCATCACTCAGTCTTGCAAACGACGCCTATCTTGGTGGATGGGCTCACCTCACGTGCTTCAAGGCAGACCAGTTGTTCTCCCCCCCTCCGGTTGCCACCATGACAATGGACACCTCCCTGATCGGGTTGGGGGGGGGCATTTTCAGGGCAGGACAGTCCAGGGCACATGGCAACCCTTCGAGTGCCACTTGCACATCAATGTCCTGGAGATGAGAGCGGTGCTGTTGGCGTTGCAGGCTCTCCAGAACTCTCTTCCCACTGGGACGATAGCAATACAGACAGACAATATGTCTGTAGTATGGTACATCAACAAACAGGGCGGAACCAGGTCCTACCCTCTTTGTCGGGAAGTGCTCAGACTCTGCCAATGGGCAATCTCTTCTCAGCGGTTTCTGGTAGCAAAACACATTCCCGGGAAGTCCAATGTCATAGCAGACAGGCTGAGCAGGGACATTCTCATGCCCTACGAGTGGTCTCTCAACCAACTAGTAGTGGACCAAATCTTCAGAAAGTGGGGTCAGCCTTGCTGCAACCTTTTCGCAACCCCTCAAAACAGCAAGTGTCAAGACTTCTTCACCCTCTTCCGGGCCTCTCTCTCAGAGACGCTCTAGTCCACGATTGGCCCAGGGATCTCCTTTATGCTTTCCCCCTCTTTCCCTTAATCACTCTGTTAGTCCAGAAAGCAACTGCCTTGAGATCCAGGATGATCCTCATTGCTCCTTATTGGCCTCGACAAGTCTGGTTTCCATTCCTACAATGCCATCTACTGGAGCAGCCCTGGCATCTGGACCCTGTGCAGACCTTCTGACCCATCAGTCGGGCAGGCTGCACCAATCCCTGTCATCTCTCAATCTCACAGCTTGGTTACTCCACTTCCAACCCTAGCCAGACTTCCTTTAATTTCTCCGTCAGTACGTCAGATTATCCTTGCCTCTCACAAGTCTAACACCAGAAGGACGTACGCAAGTAAATGGAAACATTTCTCTATTTGGGCAGAAAAGAACCAAGTTGATCCTTTTACTGCCCCTGTCCAAACAGTTCTAGATTTTCTAGCAGAAATCTTTCAAGAAGGTTCTTCTTCAGCCACTATCAAAGTCCAGTTGGCGGCTACTGCAAATTTCCATGTTGGCTTGTCGGAGTCTAGTATTATGTCCCACAAGCTCTGCAAAGCCTTTCTGAAGGGTACCCTATTACTTAGGCCCCCAGTCAAAGACCCTCCTCCACCGTGGGATCTAAATTTGGTACTGTCGTCATTAATTCTACCTCCTTTTGAGCCTGCTGCCTCCTGCTCGTTAAAACTGCTCTCATGCAAAACACTTTTCTTGGTAGCTATTACCTCAGCAAGAAGGGTTTCGGAACTACAAGCACTATCTGGGCGCCCCCCTTATCTTGTTTTTCACAAAGATAGAGTGGCTCTTAGGACAAATCCATCCTTCTTACCTAAGGTACTCTCGGAAAAAAATCTGAATCAGACCATTGATCTCCCAGTTTTCTTTCCAAATTACTCTGATAGAGCTGAGAGAAGATTACATTGTTTGGATGTCCATAGGCAACTATGTTTCTATCTGGACAGAACAAAGCTAACGAGAAAATCAGAACAACTCTTCTTATCTTACGCTGAAGGGAAGCAGGGCCTTCCGGTTTCTAAAGGGACCTTGTCCAGATGGTTGACCTCTCTTATCTCTTTAACCTATCACTTGAGGCATAAGGAGCTCCCTACCAAGCCTAGAGCTCATTCAACTAGAGCATTAGCTTCCTCAGTTGCTTTTCAAGTGAGATTACCTATGGATTCTATTTGTGCAGCGGCCACATGGGCCTCTCCTCATACCTTCATCTCTCATTACAAACTGGATATTGCCTCCAGAAATAGGGCTGATTTTGGTTCCACTGTACTCAAGAGTCTGTTCCATTGAGCCACCCGGGACGAAGGTGCTAGGGACGCGGTTCCATCCAGCAAGAATGAAGGCGAGATTGACAACTTAACATTAAGAAGTTATGTACTTACCATAACATTCCATGTTAGTTGTCTTCTTATCGCCTTCTTTCTTGTGTCCCACCCTCCATCCCCCTAGCCTGGAAAGACCTAGAGTATTGAGTGAGACTTTCCTTGTCACCAGGATTATCCCTTCAGCTAGAGCTCTTCTTCCCCTTTGGTAGCCCTGGTGACAGACAGGCTGTAGGGTTTGTAGTTCTACATAGCTCTTAGTTTTATCTTTTTCTAGTGGTGGGACATGTCTGTCCATAGTGTTAGCTATCAAACGAGATCTGGGTATATTTCGCCTAGCATTATGGGACATAGGATAGCCTCGAGCTGGTAAAAATAGCTCTCGAGCTTTAGTATTCGGCCGAGTCGGAGCCGAGGTTTGGCTCCGAACCCATCCAGCAAGAAAGAAGGTGAGAAGAAGACAACTAACATGGAACATTATGGTAAGTACATAACTTCTTATTCTCCAAGCTGTGCCAGTTACACAAGTGCAATCATTATCAGTAAGTCTAGATTTACTACTAATAATGGTAAGTAACATCTAACTTTTGACATGAAGAACACAGATCACCAGTATTATCAAATGTTACCTTTAAATACGCACAGCATTTATTACAAGACGTTTGTGATTTAGCAAATCATTAATAGCATACTCATTTAAGGAATCCATATTCAGCTTCAAATGAATAAAAAAATTATAAAAGAAAAAAATAATCAAAATCAGTTACCACAGAACTCAAAAAGAACTTGAATCAACTTATATGAGAAAAATCACACAAACTATATACAACTAAATACTAAAGTAAGTACAGTAAAGCTGTTGCTTTGACAGTATAAGTTCTGAAAGTCAGACAAAAGCTGGAAATTCTTTATGTCACAAACCAAGACAGGATTGTTCCTATAAGCTCTGGATTCTATTATTTCTTCTATTTCTCATTGAATTCTACTTGCATCTTTATCCCCAAATGTTATAACTAACACAGACATTTCTTTCATTTTAAAATATATACCCCATATCTTTACTACATCGCCTAAACATTTACTTTTCTCTTTATTTAAACCTATCCCTATTGCCTTTAGATACTCATTTGTGCAAATTATTATTTCTTTTATCCAAATTTTATTTTTTTTGCAATTACTATAATTTCATCTGCATATGCTAACAAAACTGGAATCTTTAACCCTTAAGATGTTATATGTTATATGTTGTTCAATCTCGCTGTTTGTTCTTACATGTGGGTTCGGAGCCGATCATTGGCTCCAAGTCAGCCGCTTTCCAAGCTCAAGATCTTTGAGTAGCTCGAGGCACAGTCCCTATCCCATGATGCTCTATGACTAACCTCAGATCTACTTTGCCACTGCAATGGATCACACGATCTTCAGAGAAGCTCAGGCCAGTAAACCTTTTTTATTGTCTTTGGACAAAAATTTTTAAATTTTTCTGCATAGTTAGAGTGGTTGGATATATATATAGATAGATATTACGTGTTTTTTGGGGCATATAGCCTATCACATGTTTATATATTTATATTTCTTAGAACTTGGAGCAGTTGCTCTTGGGCCTTTGGCCGTTTCTTTAGTTTAATATTGTGTGCTACCTGTGCATTTTAGTTGGCAGGGCTCTGTCGACTTGTGTTCCCTATCCCTTACTCTTAGATAGTGTGTGTGTTTTTTTTATATATATATTTAGACCTATAGATAGATATATATTGTTGTTCTGTGGATTGCATTTAGTATGGTATACCTGCTCTTACTGTACCTTTAGTGTTTCTCTTTATCAGGGATCTGATAATAGCGGTCTTGCTATTATGTCTGATCAGAAGCAGAAATTAGGTTTTAAGAGGTGTAGCTGTGGGCAAAAAATGTCCATTACGGACAACCATGTTTCTTGTGTGTATTGGTTGGGGCTAGTACATTTACAAGAGGATTGCTCTATCTGCCACTCCTTCAGTGGGAGGGTTCTATTAGAGAGGTGAAGGAAGATGGTTTATAGAGGACTGTTGAAGCCAGAATTTCAGGAAGCATTGGACAAGGCTGACCAGACCTCCAAGTCTTTGAAGGGGTCGAAGTCTTCAAAGGTGTCCTCAGAACCCAGGTCCTTTGTTCCGAGCACCTCTGTGAAGGCACGGTTACCAGCTCCTCAGTCTTCAGAGCCATGCAACTTGCTGATATCTCAGAGCTAAACCCCAGTGCTGGAGCCATTGTCAGAGGTTTTAAAGTCTCTGATCCAAAGGTCAGTGGCTTCTTCAGCTCTTTCGACCCATTCTTCAGGGACCCTTTCAGATATCGATGTGGACCATGTGGTGAAGAGGCTCTTAGAGAACCCAGCTTTGGCCAAATTACTCTCGGCTTCGTCCCAACTGACTTCGAAGCCTACTACCATTCCATTGGCTGTTACTACTCCTCCTCTGAGGCTAGACAAGCCTTTGGAGCCGGAAGGAGAAGATCTGATGGTTGTGGAACCCTCGGAGCCGAGGCCTGTCCCAGTGCCTTCGGCCCCGTCGACCTTGATTTCTTTGGTTCCGTTCGAAGAATCTTGGAGCCAACACTCCCTCGTCGGTTCAAGGGGGGAGAGTCGAAACAATGCATCAGTTCCGACTCTTCCTCTTGGAGCTTTGGCGAAGATGAGCTCGGCTCCATCCTCTGGTTTGGAGCCCGTGGTCTCAGCACCGAGGAGGTTGCCATCTTCCTCGGAACTGGCAGATTCCTTGGGTCGAGACACCGGGGCCTTCGATGCCATGAGGAGGGCTATGTCTGCTAAGACCCTCACATCCTTGTATCTTTCCTCTTCCTCCCCTAATGGGCCGCGTTCTGCCTCTACATCGCAGGTTCCTACCAAGCGTCGAGACCCAGAGACTCAGGTAACCCCATCGGGTGATCCCTGCTCTACTGAGACTTCACCAGAAGGCCTCACTGATGAGGTCCCCAGAAAGAGATTGTGCAAGAGGAGGCATTTGGATTCCCCCCTCAGGAATCCTTGATATCAGACACCAACCTAGAGAAATCAGAAGGGTCCCCACTGTCCCCAGGGTTCAGTCCTAGGACCCCTCCTGTTCGGCATATACTTCTCAGAGGTACAGGCAAGCACAGGAGACTATGGCTGACCAAGTTCGCAGACAACTGCAAACTAGGGGCTATAATTGACTCTCTGGCTGACACAGACATCCTCCAATAGGGTCTCACTGAGACGGATATCTGGTGTCAAACTCATGGCCTTAAGCTAAATGCCAAAAGGTGCATAGTCATCCCCTATGGAAAAAACAAAGTACCCACAAACTACCACATAGGTGGTAGTCCCCTAAATACGGAAGACGTAATAAGGGATCTGGGGACCCAAGTAGGTATTAATCTCACCTTTGATAATCACATTGCCAAAGTGGTTAGAAAATCATTCTACGTGGCCCACCTAATCACAAAATGGTTCGCATCCAGATCAAAAGAGGTCATTGTGCCCCTCTAGTCATCACACCCATCATAGAGTACAACGCTCCATTTGGGATGTACCTTACAAGACAGCTGCAACAGCTGGAAAGACCACAGAAGTACCTCACCAAGAGGATCACTGGCCTCAAACAGATGCCCTATGCAGCTCAACTGAAGAAATTACAGCTGTACTCGGTTGCATACCACCTACTCAGAGGTGATCTCTGCCTGACATACAAGGCCACGTCCAACCCAGAATTGATGGACATGCTCCACCTAAAGAAAACCTTATCCCTGTGAGCCACACGCTCTAGGGATCTAAACCTCACCACAACAATAAATAGGACTTGCTGGAGGGATAGATTCCTGTCCCAGAAACTTCCCATGCTTTGGAACAAGATCCAAGTCTACATTAGGCAGAGCTCCTCGCTAACAATCTTCAAAAGAAATCTTGACGAGTGGATGGGAAACAAAAACTTTACCTCAGGGATCACTTCAGTGGCTCTGCTGGACAGAGGCACAGGGAACTAATCTAAGGGGGCGGCAAAAGCCAACACATTCTGGCTAGGCTTATAAATGCCTTTGGGCAGATAGCCTAGTACCTACCTATGAACCTATGAACTATCTCTTTCTCCTGTATAACTTCATTTTCATTTTCTTGCACATTCATTTCACACTGTAGCCATGCCTGACCAGTATTGCCACATTGTTTGCACTTTAGATAACATTTTTTTGCATTATGCTCTGTTTTACCACATAAACATCTTTTTTATCACATTCATTGGTTAAATGATCATTTTTTCCACAAAAAAAGTTTTTGGTTGACCCCTGTATTTCACAAACCCCTATTACCATGAACATTAATAATACTAGGTACGTGCATAACATTATCATTTTCCATTTTCAGTATTACTCCACATTCCCATCCCCCAGTCCACAGTCCTCTTTCATCATATATTTTTGTAGTGTCCATTACTTCTTTACAGATAGTTATGGTAGGTTTGTATGCTTATAGGTAAGTACTGGGCAATTGGTCTGCAGACCATTTCAAGCCTAGCCAAAAACCCTATTCAAAATTTCCCTCTAGCCTCAAGGAGGGCAAGATAAGTTAGACAAGTAGAAAATTTGAGTCTTCCCATCCATTTATCTGGGTTTACCTTGAAGGTTGGCAAGGTTGCTACTCTACTTGACGTGTAGTGGAAGTTTGTTCCAGAGGTGAGGGAAATGTTGGGATATGAATTTATCATGTCAACATGTCTTATTTATCTGCTGATGAAGGCTTAATACTTTAAGCAAGTATTTGATGAACTCTTAGTTCTGTGAAGGAATAAATCAAATAGTGTTGTATCTTTCATGGCACAAAAATTTACATACAGAACTGTACTTTCCATTTTCTAAGCCAAGTATATTTAATGCACCATATCTTGACTTTGCAAATATTTGTGAACCA
Organism: Protopterus annectens; assembly: GCF_019279795.1. NCBI lineage: Eukaryota > Metazoa > Chordata > Ceratodontiformes > Protopteridae > Protopterus > Protopterus annectens. Next base: position 873,151,301 of record NC_056747.1, read on the forward strand.
TTGAGAAGAAAGTTACCTGTTTTACACTGTCTAATAAGGTAACATACAACAGTTTAGAAACCAAAAAAATCTGATACATGATAGACTCATGAAGGCAGAAAAATAGAACAGGTTAGTTGTAATGAGTTAACATACTTACTGTAACACTTTAGAAATTATGTTATGAAATACAAATCTCATTCCCTCCACAACAGCTCGTTTGAGAATGTACCTTTAACTCCCAGTGGGCGTGGCTTCAGCCTTTAAAAAATGAAGTTATCACCTTACAGTTCTAACAAATAGTCATTGACAGAGGTCAAATATCAATACAATTGTGTTTGCCATCATGTATGCTTCAAGATAAAACATTCTGATACCTTGTATGTAGCATGGTTTTGGAATTATTAATGCAAATATGAACAAGCATTATTTGACGCCTAGAGGCGCAGTAGGAGGTAACTGCAGATGCACCTGGAGACGTCACTCGGATGTAATGAGGTAGCCCAATATGACACACATTGGAGTTATGGAAAGAGTGAGAACATGTAAACTGACCTGCTCATTCATAATTACACTGACAAAGATTTTTTTAATTTTCTTAATGTTATGTCTCCTAAAATTTGTATTCTATTTAGTATACTAATATTTCATAAGGAGTATGTTATTGTTTTTAAAGTTTCTGCACAAGGTAGTGAAACTGAAACTATTTTAATATACATTGACCATTTGACCATTGACAACATACTGAATCCTTTTATACAAAAGTTAGATACGTATATTAAAGATTCATTGGATTTTTCTTGGTGAATTAAGAAATTACAATGTTGGTGATGAGAAAAACTTTATGTTTACTGTTGAACTTATTTAAGTTTAGTACATCTTACCTGCTTGCTTTGAGAGAGTTACATTTCAATTTTTTACATTCTTACCAGAAAAGATCTATGTGTATTTTCTTACCAGGGCTGGTGTTATCATTTTGGGGTTCCCCCAGCTAATGTCAAGTTGGAGGCCTCCTGAACACTTCCATCACCCTTTTACTGCCACCCCTCCTAAACAACCTTTTAGCTCCTACTGCAGAGTTTTTAGGAGTAGTACACAGACTGAACTGTAACTACAATGCTTTTACATTACAACAAGCCTGTGTGTTGTACTATGTTGACCCATCTCACAGATGGATATTTGCAGTAATTGGGCATTTAGTTGCAATGATGATACATTACAACTCTATGTACAGGGCTCAACTTGGGTGAAATAGTGCCCTTGGCACTGACTGTTTCACCCACCCCACACATACACGTCCTCCAGGGCACACTGTTTTTTTTTAAAATCCTTTTCTCATATTTTGCCTTACTCTTCAGAAGTTTCAAGAAGGCAAGACTTTCTATATGCTTTGAACTGAAGTCATTTTAAAGTTTGTTTTTTTTTTTTTTGCACACCATTTTCATCCAATGATGGCTTGAACAGAAATTATGAACAAGAAAAGGAATTTAGTGTTCAGTTTTAGTTTTGCTTGCTTCATTTCAACACACCTTTTTCGGCCAAGACAGTATAGTAATAATCACTTAGGAAACAATTTAATTAAGCCAGGACCCCAGAATGGGGTTACAGCTGCTCTGAAGTGCATTTTAGAGCATTTTCCCGACCTTTTAATCCAATGGCGGTCTGAACAAAAAATGTGAGTAAGAAAATAATGTCAGACTTATTTTTTTCTTTCTTTCAAGAAAGACATAAGTTTTGCCTTGGCTTAATGTTCAAAGCTGACATAGGCATTCAAGGCTTCAGAGAGCACCCCTGCATCACCAGGCTATATAATTCATATTACACCTTTCGCCCACCTAACCTGGACTGAAACACTAAAGGCGGAGGCGTGTCCATATTCATTAAGGATATCCACACCTCTAGGCTAGCTGCTCAGTATAATGCATCCAAGATTATCCAAGTGCAACTAACTCTGGGCAAGACCGTAACACAAATTGTAGCTTGCTACAGATCCCCCACCATGCCCCAGGATTCCCACTCCTCATTTCTTGATACACTGGAAAATATTAGGGTATAACCTAACACGCTAATAATGGGTGATTTCAACTACCCCACCATTAACTGGGAAAACTACTCATATACCAACTCTTGTGCTCAATGTTTTCTGGAATTCATAAATTCCAACGTCTTGGATTAACTTATCCACACCCCCACCAGAGGCAGCAATATCCTAGACCTGGTCATTACCAACATGAGCAACCGGTGTTGCACACCAGAGGTCAATTCCTTGTTGGTCAGATCCGACCACAAGCTAATCACCCTAGACATCCACATCCCGACTCCACCCCCATTAGGGAAACCACCATAAAAAATGTCTCCAAAGCCAACTTCACGCTTCTTAAGACAGAAGTCCCAAACTTCATGACACCCATGCTGATGGACAATAGAGGTGTGACTGCTGAATCCTACGCAAATGCACTTTATAAGCACTTACACGAGTGCATGGATCGTGCAATCCCTAACAGAACCAAGATGCTATCCTCCAAAAAAAGGAAGCCAATCTGGTGGTCCCCTGCCATAAACAAACTCTACAACAGAAGAAAGAAACTGCTGCAAAAAAGAGTAAAATCCCATGACTGGAGGAACTCCCTGGTCAGCCTCAGTAAGAAGCTGAGATCCCTCATAAAATCCTCCAAAGCTAGTTACGAAAACAAAAATCACCACTGATTCTAAAGACAACCACAAAGCATTCTATAGCTATGTCAATAATCTCAATGGCAACACTCAGATCTGCTCTGAGTTACAGCACAATGGCACTAAACATACAGAACCAACTGATATTGCCAACATCCTGGCAGATAGGTTCAGAGCTAACTTTACCCCCTCTCATCCCCTAAAGGGTCCATCACTATACCGGAAGAATGCAAAGTTCCTGTAATCACGGCTGCACAGGTAAAAAACACACTCTCCAAACTCGCCAAGAACACAGCATCCATGGGACCTGACAACATCCCAGGCTGTGTTCTACACGAACTGACACCCCACCTAAGTACCATATTCAATCATAGCCTCACCGCAGGCTTTGTGCCCACTGAATGGCACACAGTGACGGTTATCCCACTCCTCAAAGGGGAAGACACCATGGACCCCGGGAACTACTGCCCCATTAGTCTGACATGCCTGGTCTGCAAGGCTATGGAACGTATCATCATGGAACTTATAAACAATGACATTGGTAAACTCCAAACTCTGGACCCCACCCAGTTTGGGTTTGTAAAAAGCAGATCATGTCTCCCAAACCTGATAGACTTCTTTGAAGCGGTCTCCAAAGCTGTAGATGAGGGTAAGGTGGTTCACACAGCCTATCTAGATCTCGCCAAGGCTTTTGACACCATCCCCCACTCTGGAATTATAGATAAACTCACTAAACTAGGTATAAATCCCTATGTCACAAGATGGGTTGCCAAGTGGCTCACTGACAGAACCCACACTGTGAAAGTAGCAGACTCCAAATCCAACTTCAGATCAGTGACAAGTGGAGTACCACAGGGTTCAGTCCTGGGTCCTCTCCTGTTTGGTATCTACTTCTCTGACGTACATGCTAACACAGAAGGTCTTTGGCTAATGAAGTTCACAGAAGACTGCAAACTAGGAGCCATAATCAAAACTCCTAACGATGTGGACATCCTACAAAAGGGCCTCACTGAGACAGATGCCTGGTGTCAAAGCCATGGCCTCGTGCTCAATGCCAAAAAGTGCATTGTCATTCCTTTTGATAAAATCTCTGTACCCATGAACTACCACATAGGCGGCAGTCTACTTAACACCAAAAGTGTGATAAGAGACCTTGGGACACAGGTGGACAGTAGTCTCTCCTTTGATAATCACATCACCACAGTAGTCAGGAAATCCTTCTACATGGCATGCCTCATCACAAAAGGTTTCTCATCCAGGAAAAAAGAGGTCACTGTTCCCCTCTATTCGTCACTCATTAGACCCATTATAAAATACAACGTCCCTTTTGGTATGTACCTCACAAGACATCTACAACTGGAAAGGCCGCAGAAATACATCACAAAGAGGATTACTGGACTGAAACAGGTGCCCTACGCAGTCCGTCTCAAAAAATTCCAGCTGTACTCCATTGCATATCGCCTACTCAGAGGCGATCTCTGCCTAACATACAAATGTATGCCAAACCCAGAGCTGTTGGACATGCTCCACTTCAGGAAATCCCAATCCCTCTGAGCTACACACTCTAGGGACCTAAACCTTGTCAATACAATAAACAGAACATGCTGGAGGGATAGATTCCTGTCCCAGAGACTTCCCATACTCTGGAACAAACTACCTATCTATATCAAACAAAGCTCCTCATTAGCACTCTTCACGAAAAATCTTGATGATTGGATGGGAGATAGGAAATTCTCCCCAGGGATCACTTCTGTGGTTCTGCTCAACAGGGGCACAGGAAAATAATTTTCTTGGGTGGCAAAACCAGGGTACCTTTTGGCTAGGCTTATATAGGCCCTAGGGCCAATAGCCTAGTACCTACCTATGAACATATAATAGTGGCTCACAACAGACTAACAAGACAATTTATTTTGAGAATACAAAAAAAAATCTTATCTGGGATATTGCCTACCTCCCTACCCCCAAAAAAGACAGCAGCCACAGTTATGCATTTCATGTGACTGCTGTTTTATATATATATATATATATATATATATATATATATATATATATATATATATATATATATATAGATATATATATGTATGTGTGTGTGTGTGTGTGTGTGTGTGTATGTATGTATACAGCATGACTCTTAACTGCTACCCCTAAAACAGCAACCTGTGTACTTAAATGATGTGTGACTGTGAGGAAATTGTAAAAAAAATAATGATTACAGCAATATATCCCACTTTGTTGTTCTTCAACAGTACACTCCCCTACACAACCAATAGTAACTTTCCTCTTTGCACACCTCTGAGTTCTGTGAGAAAAGCAAAAGAAACAATGACTACATTGTCCCTAGTCCCAGGGCAAGCTATAATAACCTCCTGTGCACACATCAAAGGTTTGAGTATAATGAAAATTAAAAAAGTAATAAGCACATCATCCTCAGCCCACCACATGACATACACCAAACTTCTGTATACACCTTTGATTAGGGCTAGTTTTAGAACATGGGTGGGTTGATGGCAGCGGCACCATAGAGGCACCACATAGTCCATATTAAAATCCATTTACAGAGTTTGGGTTGAAGCTCTAAGTTTCTGAATGTACTATGATGTATTTAATATCTTACTTTTGAAACATAATTACTTGTTAACTGCATTTTTTACTGTTACCCAGAACAGTTATGTATATGCCAGGCATTATTGTGTGAGGGCATGGAAAAAAATCAGTGATTTTTTTTTGTACACATACACACACACTGCAAATTTACCTTCAGGGAAAATGGAGGAATTCCATTTTACCTCCTTCATGTTTTCAAGGTGCTGGGGTTAACCACAGCATACAGACTAATGCACACACAGCTAGAGAGGGCATGTGGACTCCAAGTAGAAAAACATAGTCAAGAATTCAACCAGAGTAAATCACTATGAAATGGCAGTGCCACTCACTGCACCACATTGGCCATTAAAAGTTGCTTTCACACCCCCACCTTCCTGCCAAACCACCAAAAACAACCAATGACCATGTGAAAGGTCTATGTTTGTGATGGTAAGTAAAAGAAAATATGGCCAGCTTGATACTTTTAAATGCAGTGCAACCACATCCTCCATCCTCATTGTTACTTTTACATTGCACAACTATAAGCCATAGTAATACTAGTTTTATGCTGATTTCTCCAAATAGCAATACATTGTGCAACACTGCTACTGCCACACCAGATCAGTGAATGTTGTTTAGCAGTCATCAAACAGCAGCAGGGATAAGTCACTTTTATTTACATCATTAAGGATTAATGCATACCCATCACTGTCCCTGGTTTCACAGAATGTCCTTGATTTTGCCTCATAATTTTTCTATGTTGCTGGTAAATCATTCAGGATTACATACAGTTCATAAATCCAGACATAGTTTCATACTTTTTATTGTCAAAAAAATACACAATGCCAAATGTGTTATTCTCTTAATGTTTTTCAGTAAATTATACTATATTAAGTGTTCTAATTTTCAGCCTTTATTTTGCTACTATTTTGGCTTTAACCAAAATATGTAAACAAATCAGTTGAGAGTAATAGTATCTTTTATTCTGCCAGTATTTATAAAAATCCCTGAAAGAGTAACCAATCCCTGAAGACTGGGAGTATCAACTCTTATTAAAATCCCAGGTAAGAGATGAGATTGCTTACTCTGGGCTGCTGATGCCTAGCCATTACCTTGCTCATATTCACTATCTGATTACTTGCTTTATCCTAACAGGGCCATATCAGGACACTGCTTCAGTTAAAATGCGTAATCAGAAAACAAATATTTTTTTTGCCTTATGTTTTCCCAATAAGCAGCAGCTTTTGCAGGGTCCCTACACAGTCAAGTATGATTAGTGGGCCCCTGCAGCCATAGTTGCTGCAAGTGTCTAAAGCTGGGTATGGTATTAGTTTTAGTGAAGAGAATGCCCACTAGCATGATTTAAGTAAATCAGGGGTGCTATGTCAGTGGTAAAAAAAAATAATGAAATTGTGAAGCCTATTACTTAATAAAATACTGCTATTATAACCACAGATGTCTTTGAATTTTAGAGACATAAATAAGAGATAGTATTACCCATCTGGTTTATTAAGTACACAAGATTGCTGCACTAGCTTTGGTTGGTTTGACAAACATGTACCAAAATATCAAAATAAGATAACTTGGTGTGGGATGGGTCCCCCCAGTGACCACAGGGTTTGCTGGTAACTAAAGCTGGCTATGTTTCTTGCAAATAAAAAAGTGAAGTAAAGTATATGAACAGTAATGAAAAGGCAAGCAAGTCTTACAAATATGGAAGGTTATCAGGCATAAGAACTCTTGGGTATAATACAATAACAAGATAAACAGATACCTTATATGTTCAACAATGAGAATAGTGTAGGATTCAATTGGCAATAAAGATTAACACAACACATCAAATTTCCAAGGAAGGAATACTGGCTGGCTAACAAAGAGGCTAAAAAAGGAATTGCAATAGCAGTAGCAAAGAACAAGGCACTTCTGGAGAGAGGCTCAGTAGATGGCACAAAGAAACTATATCAGGTTGCTAGTCAAAGACAGAAAGATAAAGAATATAGTCCGACACCCTTCGAGGATGCCAGCAACAACCTGCTCACCAGTCCACAGAACATCAAAGGTAGATGGAAGGAGTACTTCCAGCAGCTACTGAATGAAGAAAACCCCACAGAAGCTGTACTGCTCCACATACAGCCTACAATGAGAGAAGAGGAGGAGCTAACCATAGAAGAAGTTAGAACAGCACTAAGGAAAATAAAGTCAGGGAAAGCAGTAGGCTCAGACGAGGTCACAACAGATATGATAACAATGCTGGGTGAGATAGAGGAGAAATTGTTCCTGAGGGTACTCATTGCAATGTGGAAAGAAAGGCGTATTCCAGATAACTGGAGAATGCATATACTAGTGCTATTGCTCAAGAACAAAGGGGACAGTCACAACTGTGAGCAGTACTGAGGCATCACAAACTCCTGACACATTACATGGATGTTCTGGAGAGGGTGACTGATAAATAAATACACAGACTGGTAGAAAGTAAGATGAAAGATAAGCAGTTCAGATTCAAATCAGGATGCAATACAATTGCCCTGATGTTTGTTGTGAGACAGATAGTCGAGTAGAAGATGAGAAAAAAAGAATCCAACTGGGCATTCCTAGATTAGGGGAAAGCATTATGACAAGATCTCAAGAAAGCTGATTTGGGCAGTCCTGGGGTGGTTCAAAGTCCCAGAAACATTGGTAGAATTAGTGCAAGCTATGTACTATGATTGAATGATTCAAGTATGAAAAGTATTTGCTGTCACACAGGGGTTTCCAGTGAGTGCCGGTGTGCATGCAAACAAGTCGGAGGGGACAGATCAACAAAACTGCTGTATGCAGAAAATATGGCACTACAGGAGACTCTGATCAAGAACTTCAGCAAAGGATGGGGGAATGGAATGTAAAACTGAGGGCACATGGGATGAAACTGAGTACAGATAAGACAGCTGTAATGGCAACGGATTGGGAAATCAGAAGAAGCTAAGACTTGAGATAGAAGGGAAAATAGTGGATCGGGTTAACAGCTTCAAGTATCTGGGAAGGGTGGCTAAGGGGAAGGGAAGTCTGAATGAGGAAGTCAAAGCCAGAATCAGACGAGATGCAGCCAACTGACAGACTGTCAGGTGTAGCGTATGACAGAAGAATGCCAAAGAAGCTCAAAAGTAAGGTGTACAAAACAGTGGTACAATTAGTGCTACTGTATGGTACAGAAACCTGGGCAGTAAAGGCAGAACAGTTGAGGAAGCTAGAGGTGATGGAGATAAAATGCCTGAGATGGGTGGTAGGATGCACACTGTGGTATAGATGAAGAAATGAGGACATAAGAGCAGAAGCCAAAGTAACTCCAACTGTAGAAAAGTTTAAAGAGAGGACAGATTTCAGTGGATTGGGCACATGCAGAAAAGCAGACAAAAATCTGGTGAAGAACATTTGGGACACGTAGGAAGAAGGCAAGAGGAAATAAGGATGTCCAGCAAAGAGGTGGATGGATTGGGTGTGAGAGAATACCTGCAATAGTCAGGCATGAGTGTCGAAGAAGGCAGAAGAGTGCACTGAATAGAGACAGATAGCGACAGTTGACAGGGCACCCTTACCCCATGTAGAAAATGGGAAAAAAGGGGGGGGGTGATGATAATAATCACATTTCCAAGTTACTATGTCCTACTCATAGATCACTGAAGCTTCCCATGTCTTCACGATCACAGTGGAGTATAAAAGTCATCAAACTTCCAAGGGTACCACGTCCAAATGAAGGAAAACCAGTCTGATACACAGACAACTAAAGTACCCAATTTTTTCAAGGTGACAGCAGAATGTAAATCCAAAAGTAAGGCAAGTACTACCACGCTGTATATGAAATAACTTCACTTTATTAAAACAATAAAAGCAGTATCATAAGCACTTTCGGGTAAATCCCTTCATCAGATGATAAAACACTAGTAAAAACATAGTATCTAATATAGTACAACACAGCCAATGAAAATCAATAGTTTACCCTCCTTTTTGCTAGAGCAGGTTTTAAAGGGACAACATCATTTAATCCTGGGGCTTTGTCAGCTCCCAGTCTAAGAATCCATTGTATCTCTTTGTATTAGATACTATGTTTTTACTAGTGTTTTATCATCTGATGAAGGGATTTACCCAAAACCACTTATGATACTGCTTTTATTGTTTTAATAAAGTGAAGTTGCTTCATATACAGCGTGGTAGTACTTGCCTTACTTTTGGATTTACTATTTGGATTTTTTGTCAGTACTTTCAGTGGAAGGAGTCCTTTATTTTTTGTTCTTTACTTAGCAGAATGTAAATGGCTAGCAAAATTCAAAGGACACAAAGTCCAAAAAAAAAATCCAGAACATTCTGTTTCGCCCTAAGGATATCTGGAAACATCCAACCTCATGTGCCTCTTAATACCACAAGACTCAGGAGCTTGATGTAACATTTAAACACAAAACCAGTGAATCTAAAAACTATCCAGTGTGATCTCTGCAATATTCAAAAGGCATCTGCAGGAAACAAAACATAAAGCTGACAAACCACAAATCCAGCATTTGCAAGAAAGCAGTTTGTTGAACAAGCAGTTGATAAAAACTGTTAATACAGCTTGATTACTTTTATACAAGTGTAAATTTGCCTATTTCACAAGTGATACTTCAATAAAGGTATTTCAAAAAAATGCTCCTAATGCTAGTGAAGATTTCCACTTACTCCGTGCTTACACTGGGAATGCTAGTAGCGCAACAGTTCCTATACTGTAGTGTATCATTTTAGCACCATTCAAAGCAATCCCTAAAATTTCACATACTTTTTGTATTTTCTTTCTTTTTTTTTTGTTAATAACCCATCCACTCTATAGCTTTATATAATGTTTTTATTTCATATCTGTTTGTTCTCCAGCAATCAAAATTGTCACTGTAATGGAAAACAGTCATACTTTCTAATTTTAGTATAGCTAACTCTCAAGCCACTAGTCCATGACACAAACTTTTGTTGTGCAAAAATCCTAAAGGCAAAACTTGGATAGCTAACTGCTTGCCCCCCCCCCCCCCCCCCAAGTTAAGGCAAATTATGTTCTGCTGCTTTCATAAATCAGAATAAAAAAGAAAGCATTTGCTATGTCTATTGCTTCAAGCTAAGGTCCAGCACCAGATAAACAGTGCCCTTAATAGTAACTTTGTCTGGAATTACTGCTGCCATTGGGAGCACTGCTTTATTTAAAGTTCATTGATCAACAACCCCTCAACGAGCTCCACCATGTTTCCTTACAGGACATTAGGGACTGTTATAGGGGTTCACCACTGGCTGCTAATTGCCCACTCACTATAATTACTGAATGGTTTTTGAAATTTCTTGGAAGATGATATGGTTTCAGATTCACAATATTCTTTAGTGGAGGTCACATACCTCTCAACTGTACAGATTTTCGCAGAACGTCAAGATTTTGGCCTCATATTTTTGGTTTGTTACTCATAACATTGGGTTTTTCTGGCAAATCATTGAGGACTGAAGTCAGAAAATAATAACAGACATTTGAATCTCAAACTTCATACCCCTCAGAAAATTTATGTTAATGCAAAACATGTTATTCTGAGCAATATTTAAAAATGTTCCCAATTTTTGTGCCTTTGTCCAGATTTCTTTCTCTAAGAGGTTGAGAGGTATGGTGGAGGAATTTACAATGGTTTTCACTTCGCATCACAATGCACTGTATCTTTTACTGCATTGACAGAGCACTGCCTCACCCCAAATCAAAAGGGTCCAGCTATGGTTTCTAATAGCCTGACATGCAGTACATTTATCCTTTAGATATTGTAGGTACAGGAACTACTACTACAGTTATTAATATTGGTAATCCATACTCAAAATATAGTGTTATTGTGGTTATTAGACATTTTGCCTTTGTCCCACAATAACCATCTAACATTATGAGCTATCCTGAAAATCCTTTTGGATTTTCTGCAAATATTGTTATTTCTGCTCCTACATAGGCTAGTAGCATTATGTGTTGTGGTCCTTTTCACCAAAACTGTCAGAAGCATATAACAGTACAGTCCCCCAGTGCAACATATTTTAAAGTACCTCTAGCCACTTGGTTCTCAGTTCCCCATTATACCGCTTTCTTTTCGAGTTCGCCACATCTCCTCATCTTAACCCACACGCATGACCTCAACCTGGTCTGTAACATCAGTAGAACTTGTTGGTGGGACAGATTTGTGGCCCAGAGACTCCCTCTTCTATAGAACAGACTCCCTCTCCATGTCAAGCAGAGTACCTCATTAACCCTTTTTAAGCACAACCTGGATAACTGGATGGGGAACCGAAAATACATCCCTGGGATTCCACTTGTGTCCCTGCTGCACAGGGGCATTGGGTGCTGACTTGTTGGAATATGGACTAAATTTTTGGCTAGGCTTGTAAGGGCCTCAGGGTCAATAGCCTAGTAACTTCCTATGAGTCTACGATCTGTTTCTTTTCATCATTGACATTTCCCTTGTTTCCCTCAATCCACTCCATCACTGGGCATATCAGGATATAACATATTTCAAATATCTGTCCTTTTTATGAATGCCTTACTGTGGTAGCACCTCTACTTCTGTCAACCTCTCTATGCTCTTTCTATGAAGGTCTTCCTTTTAATTATCTAACTTTCTTTTTTATTTTCAGTTTCTCATACAACTCATTTGTGTTTATTCCATCAGTCTTTTATCAAGATACTTCCATAGGTTCATAGGTTCATACTAGGCTATCTGCACAAGGGCATTTATAAGCCTAGCCCATAGTTATGTGGCTTTCGCCACCCCTTTAGTTTGAATAAAAACTATGCCTATCATTTTGCTGTGCCTCTGTCAAGCAGTGACACTGAAGTAATCCCTGGTTTATATCTGCGATCTCCCATCCATTGGTCAAGATTCCTCTTGAACAAGGCCAGAGAGGTGCTCTGCCTCACATGTACCGGGATTTTGTTCCACAGCATAGGGAGTCTCTGGGTGATGAATCTGTCCCTCCAGCACGTTCTATTTATAACCGTGTCAAGGTTTAAGTCTCCCGCCCTTGTGGTTCTGAGGGATCTAGATTTTTTGAGGTGAAGCATATTCATCAAATCTGGGTTTGACATGGCCTTATATGTCAGGCACAGGTCACCTCTGAGCAAGCGGTATGAGACTGAATAGAGCTGGAGTTCTTTCAGTCGGGCAGCATAAGACATATTTTTGAGACCCTTTATCCTTTTGGTGAGGAACTTTTGGGGCCTTTCAAGCTGCAGCAGGTGTCTGGTCAGATACATTCGAACGGGGCATTGTACTCAATCATAGGTCTAATGAGTGATGAGTACAGGAGGATGATGACCTCCCTTGATCTAGATGTGAATCCCTTCATGATCAGGTGGGCGATATAGAAGGTTTTCCTAACTACTTTAGCAACATGAGTGTCAAACAAAGGCTACTGTCAACCTGGGTCCCCAGATCCCTGATGACTTTTTCTGTGCTCAGTGGATTGCCACCTATATGGTAGCTAGGGGTAACCTTGTTTTTCCCGAAGGGTATGACTATGCATTTTTTGGCGTTTAACTTCAGGCCATGGCTCTGGCACCAGTTATCCATTTCTGTGAGGCCCTTCTGGAGGATATCTGTGTCAGATGTGTTTTCGACTATGGCGCCCAGTTTGCAGTCATCTGCAAACTTTGTCAGCCATAACCCTCCTGTGTTTGCTTGTACTTCAGAAAAGTAAATCCCACTCTAGTAAATCAGAAAACACCTACCTATACTTCGTCTTTCTTTATTCCTTGTTCTTAATACATTCCCCTGGTTAGGTTATAATTCATACCACATCCCACATTTGCCTAACAGTTGACTAACTGATCCTTCCAGGGTAGACACCAGTTGTCCCATCCAGTAATTTGATGCATTTTTGACTAACAATTTCTCTCCGATATTGTCATGAGTTGTAAATCAGGTTCTGTCTCTTGTTTGTTTGTCTTTCGGCTTTTCCTGGTTAGGGGTCGCCACAGTGGAACTCCGGTCCGCTAATGATTGGCAGTAGATTTTCACGAACGCCGAGATGCCAGCTCGACGTTCAACCTTCAACAAAGGCACGCCCATTTACGCATGTCTTTCGAATGCCCACCCAACCACGGGGAGGACATGCAGACTCCACACAGAAGGCACTCCCTGCACTCCAGCTGAGAATCGAATGGGAGAACCTCTTGCTGTGAGGCAACAATGCTACCGCTGCACCACTGCGGGTGTACTAAATCAGGTTCTGTCTCTAAACAAAGAAAACTGATGGATAAATAACTGTCAAAAATAGCAATTCACTGCAGTTGCTGAGTCGCTTCATCAGCAGGTTTCCATGTTTTATGATTGTCAGTAATATATATATCATTTGTATCGGACAAGGCTAGTCAAAACACAGCTAATTGGGGAGGCGTGGCCAGCATGGGCACTGAGTAGCAGCAAAATACAGCAGCTCCACTAAGAAAATTATATCTTCACTGGATTTTTGTCTTCTAATAAAAAAAATGGAATTTGTTTTTCAACAGAGTTGTAGTTTATAACTATTTACAAGAATATCTACAAAAAAAATAGGAAGAAGGCAACTTTTCCAGTCAAAATTACACTTGGAAAATTTCTACTCATCAACTGAAACATTTCATCATGAGTTCCACAAAAACTAGCAGCCAGGAATCTACTTTCAGAAAAGAACTCCAAACACTGTTATCAAATATTCAGGTACTAACTACAAAAATTGACAAGACTGAAATCAAGACAGACAATTTTAAAGAAGAATCTACTAAACAAATGGATCTTCTCCACAAGGACATGCAACAACAAAAAATCCAGATTTCTAGCATAGAGGATGCTTTGAATGATATGGATGGTAGAGTAAAAGAAAATGAGAATAATGTAGAGTTCTTATTAAAACAAAATACTGTTACAAAATAAGCTTGATGACCTTGAGAACAGATCTCGTAGAAATAATCTAAGGATTTTTGGACTGCCTGAAAATATAGAGGAGAATAACTTGACTGGTTTTCTCACTACATGGCTACCAAAAACACTAGAGCTTACAGAAGCGATGTCATTTGGGACAGAGAGAGCTCACCGGTCCCTGACTAGTAGTACCATCACCAAAAACAACCTAGATCTGTCCTTGTTAAGGTCATTTCTTCATCTGATAAAGAACTCATTTTAAAGACAGCCTGGTCTAAATCGCCCATAAAAATGAATGATACAATAATTCATTTTGATAATGACTATTCATCTTTAGTAATAGCAAAAAGAAAACTGTTCTTACCTCTAATAAAAGAACTGAATAAGGCGCAAGTGAAGACCCATCTTTTGTTTCAGGCAAAACTGAAGATTTTCACCTCAGAGGGACCCAAATTATCTGAAGACCTGGACTCTACTCTGACTTCTGTAAAAAAAAAAAATCACAAGATCCTAGAAAAGATGGAAGAGATGGAATGGGCTAGCCCTTCTCTTAAAAGATTGGCATCAACATCTGCTTAGAAAACTACAGAGAAACTTAAAAAACTGAAGAACAAATAAACTAAGTTATATTTCATTTCCTTATCTTGTTATACATTTGGATGCTAACATGTTAAGTGCACTTTTCATTGTTTTGTTTCCTGATGAGGTAAGCTCATTTCATCTTCATATAAATGAAATATTCTTTAGCTATATATATATATCCCTCTAGTTTGATTAATTTTTAATTTTAATAATAAATAATGTTCATTTAGATATTTTGTATTGCTAATATACAGTAGTTGTCATGTAAGAATATATATATTTTAAAGAAACTAGATCAGTGACATCTTATTATATAACTGAATATAAATCCACAGTAATAATATATAAAAAAGAAAAAAGGGGAGGGGAAAAAAGAAAAAGAATAGAAAAGGAAAAGGGAAAAATACATAACTTGATTCTTTGGTTAAACAGATATATGCATAATTTCCCTTTTATATTAATAAATTTGAAATGGGAAGGAGGGGTGGGTACATAGTATAATGGGGCAATGACTTCACTTTTAAAGATAAATACCCAATAATTTTTCTATAATGTCAATTTGGTCTCTGTTTAAACATCATATCTTCTTGTAACAACTATTAACACATTCTAACATAGCTTTCAGATATATTACTTTATATATACAGTTAGTTTGCCAATATTAAATGTCTTTGAATATTTCCGTGAAGCTACATATTTCTATAACCTGATATGACATGATGTATTTTATGTTTTAGTATGGTCTGATATATAGCTATGTTTTTGTGATGCTTGCATTTAAAACGAAAAGCAGGGAAAACAGAAAAATTGTCACTAGGATTTTTTTCTTTTTTGTAATCTTTGCTCCTTAGTAAGGTGGGGTGTTAATGTTGATTGTATATAGGAAAAATGAAGATTTGAATGCTTTCTTTATGTGAAACCTTGTATTTAAGCAATACAAATATAGTAGTGTTGTTTCTTATTGATCGCACATTCCATCTGAACGATAACATTTCAGATAACTCTTTACTCATGAGCTGACAACTTCACAAGTTCAAAAATATGATAAAACTTTTTTTTTTCTGCTGTTTTCCCGCCGATGAGTTTCAGAGACAATTTTGGGTCTTGGTTTGGCTCGCGCTGATGATCCACAAGCTTCTGAGGCCTTAAACATCTTCGGAACAGCTGTGAATTACCTCTATAACCCTCGAACTGCTTTGAAGCAACGCGACACACACAAATGACGTCAGCGAGATGAAAAACAACTCTACCAGGAAGTCTTCTAGTCCACAAACAACTTGAATTGTAATTCCCACTTGAACTATTCATAAAAACAAAACTTCTGTTCCAATAAATCTAAACAAAGTGTCAGCTGACTGGGATATCCTGAGTCGCCAGTTACATCAAGACATAATACATTTTGCACAGTCAGATATTTTACTGAATGGATCATTTAGTGATATACTAATATTATAGAACCCTTTATAGCCAACTAGATATTCAAACAGCCTACTTTACTGCTTACAAGATGAACTGCCCTATGTTGTTCAAGCTCCATTGATAGAGGTATGGTTTCATTTATATGCTATATTAATGCCAGAAGACATGTTTTGCATGATTAATCAAACTAGAATTATGAGTTTTAGGTTCACAGTTTGGAAATAAGCAGGTTTACAGTCTTCTCCATAATTAAATGTCATATATTTAAATTATTTTACAAATGTGCATAAATCTGTGTTACAGTTCACTGACACATTGGGCGGATATTGTTAAGAGCTACTAAAGAGATGTATTGCAGAGATACAGATTGTTTGCCTTTAATACATGTACTGTCTCTTCTTTTCAGGAAACGTTATGTGTTCTGTTTAAATGAAATGAGCTAATGGTTGGCAATAATATAATTGTTAACTTGATAACATTTATGTAGACAATACACATACTACATACAAATGAATGGTAACTTTTGTAAAATTTTGGTATAATAACATAATAATTTAATCGTTAGTACTAGTGGTCTTTAAATACTTAAGATTTTTTCCCTCCTCCTTTCCATTCGCAATAGTGACTATATTTTTGGGATATATTGTTCAGCTATACAGAATGCTTTAAAATCGTAGAATATAAAGAAACTATCATAGAGTATAATTAGTTTGATATAGTTTAACAAAATGGATTATAATAATTTAGACACTGTTTTCATATTGTGGTTATCATTATGTTTTGTGGTCATAATTTAATGTTTAACAAAACTGTTTTATATTATTCCTAAGGGAATAACAGGTTATATAATGTTAAGCCAAATGTTCTTGGCCTTCCTCTTTAGGCCTTCTTCCTCCTTATTTAGTTATGTTTCTGGCATACAATTTACTTATTCCTTAAGACTGAGTAGATATGACTGATGAGTTATAATAATTTATACATGCTTTAATATAAAAATAAATAACTTTTATTACATTATTTAATATTAATTACATTACATAAATAACATGTGATCGCTGTGCTTTGCTGCTATAGTTTGTTGGTTTTATCCAAGTGACTTTTGTCACTGGGACAAGGAGTTCAGAACTCCAGGTGGAGAGCTAGTGTGTTTTTGATAAGTCATTGTAAATATTTTCTTTTGTAACATGTTTCAATTGACATCCATTTCAATACATCCACATAAGAACATTAATTATATTAACAATAAGACCTCTGACATTTACTATAAAATTTGGGTCAAAGTCTTCAGATTAAATACTTTTCCTTTAGAAAAGGGATTTATAATGTATTTATATGAAAGTGATGGAATACAATCTGTTACTACATCGGATTAACATACCATGGTCACTCTAAATGGTCTATCCATTAACATACATGGTTTGAACAACCCAATTAAAAGAGGTAGTGTCTACAAATATCTTGACATACTCAAACCAAATATGATTTTCATACAGGAAACTCATTTATTGAAGGACAGTATTAAGTTTATGAACACTAACAAATACACAGTCCTAATAAGCTTGGAGCACTCAAAAAAGAAGAGAGTTGTGGCTATTCTTTGGAATAAGTCTCTCCCCATACCTAGAATAATTAAATTGTTTCAAGATAATAAAGGGATGATTTGTCTTGTTATTGTGGAAATAAACAAAAAAGTATATACACTAGTAAATAACTACTGGATCCCTAGTATTGGAACCACCACTGTCAAACAACATATAAATCAAATAATATCTCAACTGAAGGACACATTATTATGGCTGGTGATTTTAATTGTTTTCTAAATAAGAAAGATTCCAGTACTCTAAGAAAAAGAAAGATAACTCCACAAGCCAAACAACTAATAAAATTCATGGAATCTTATCATCTAAAAGATCTTCTTCTTTCGGCTTTTCCCGGTTAGGGGTCACCACAGCGGAACTCCATTCCGCTAATGATAGGCAGTGCATTTTTTTAAGGGTGCCGAGGTGCCAGCTCGACACCCAACCTTCAGTGAAGGCACACCCATTCTATGCATGTCTTTTGAATGCCACTCGACCGCGGGGAGAACATGCAGACTCCACACAGAAGGCTCTCCCGCCGATAATTGAATGGGAGAACCTCTTGCTGTGAGGCAACAACGCTACCGCTGCACCACCGCGGCTTATTATCATCTAAAAGATGCACATGATTATTCAGATCAAAGTTCACTACAATATACTTTTTATTCCAACAGATATAAAACCTATTCTAGGATTGATATAATAATTTTTTCTACACAAACAATTAATGATCTAACAAATAGTAAAATCATATCTTGTCCAATATCAGATCACAACACTATTATATTTGAATTTAATGTCAACAGTAAACATAATGTACAAATAAAAAGAATCCCGGCTTATCTTACACAACTAAAAGATTTTCAAACCTTCCTAAAGAAGAAATACATAGCCCTGCTAGACAGGGGCCCAGAGAAGTAAATATTGTGGGAAGAAATATCCAGGGAATTGTTATGGCTAGGCTTGTATAGGAAACCACAAGTGATACAACCTCTGCGAGTACAGCAGCTGCAGGGTCCCAAAGGGAAAAGCATACAAGGCAAAAAAGAAACAGGACCAGCATACAAGGCACCTTAAGAAATACTTTATTAATAGTATTAGGTTCTTAAAAAACAGACCGGTTTCGGCAAATACAAAACAAAGCCTTCTTCAGTGTTTAAAAATCAGCAATAAAGAACCTGTATTTAAATACTCAATTGAGTCATGTGCTTAATTACATATGCTCATTAAGACCTGGCTTAAAGAGCCCACCAAGTTTAATGATCCATTTTTTCTCCATATAATTTAGTAGATCATGCCAACCTAGTTTATTATGTCTGGATCTTCTAATTTTGTCAATAATGGTGAAGCTGAAAGTAGTGTTTTGATGAATCAGAGAATGTTTATATAAAGCATTAGTTTCTCTCTTATGCCTGATGTCACTAAGGTGTTCAGAAATTCGAAGTTTCAAGGGTCTGGATGTTTGCCCAATGTAAAATGCAGGGCATGTGCATTTGGCCAAATAGATAACCCAATCTGAAGAACAGTTAGCAAAAAATGTAATATTAAATACTTCAGGGGTATTTTGGCTACTGAAACTAGTGGTTTTGAGTAGTTTGGTGCAACAGATGCAATGTCCACAAGGAAAGCATCCAATTAAGGGATCACCTGATAGTGTAGTCTGAATGCTTTTGGTACTTTTCATTTCAGAATGTTTGAAGTGATTGAAAAAAGCAGATACATTTTTGCCTTTCCTGAAGGAAAACAAACATCTATCCTCAAGAATGTCCTGAAGTCTAGGTTCACATGTTAATATGTTCCAGTTATGTTGAACAATTTGAATCAATGTATTAGTGTTACGACCATATGTGATGATGAGTGTGGGTGCTGCAGAACTGGATTTGTGTCTGGTTTTGTAAAGAAGCAAATCAGTACGTTCCATCTGGTCAACAGTATGTTTGGTATGTAATAGTTGACCCATTTTATACCCACGATCGTGAAATCAGTGTAATAGATCATCTCTGAAGTGTGCATAGGTGTGCTGATGAGAACAAATGCGTTTGATACGCATGAACTGTGATTTAGGAATGTTTTTGCAAATGTGGGGAGGATGAAAACTGGTTACATGGAGCAGTGAATTATTTTATATATATATATATATATATATATATATATATATATATATAAAACATCTGCAATTTTATGTTTCTTAATTCAGATGAAACAAAAAGAAATGTATAGGTTACCTATGAATATAACTATAGTTAGATTCTAGCTGTCAAATACTGATTAAACTGTGCACACTATACCTTAGCAAAAATCAGACTGATATATGAATATTTGCATTTCTTGCATCAATAAAACAAAAACTGGCCAGTTACATTCTCTCCAGGATGAGCGACCCATAGATAAACACTCATTCACATTCCTTCTCAGCTGTTTCATTCAGTGTCCAATCCAGTATTGAAATCTAGGTCATTTGAGCTGTAGTCAGCACTTTATCCCCCTAAGCCAGAGAGTTGACTTCCTGACGTAAATAACCATCAAGTACTTGATAACTGGCACTATATGAAAACTGTTGACAAGAGTGAAGAGTTAAGTATTTTTGTTAGGTATGTATTTAGAGTAGATGCTATTGCCTGGGTCCACATTGAACTATCTAAATTCAGTAAATGTTTCACACCACTTAATATCATTGGGAACAATACACTGAAAGCTCTTTCTCTTCAAAAATGCTGTTGACAAATTATGTATCTACCACACATTGTCAACAACTGAGGGTAGTCATGCAGCAATATAAAAATAACAAGCTACTTCCTGACACAAACATGCCTTTTTAAGTATTTATATTCTAGAAAATATATACCACAACCACATGAAGTATTAGATAGTTAATATATAAGGCTGAAGTCTTTGGGAAGGAACTGTAATTTAACAGACATTGACTGATAAATTAAAATCCACATACAGAACTCCCTCCCAGAATAAAGCCAAACAGCGGGGCTATGTAACAGTTATCAAATTAAAAAACTTACTCAAAATATAGAGTGTTGCTGAATGTTTCAGAACAGAAAACAAAAGCATTAGAAAATAAGATATAATTAACACAGTCATGTGAAAGAAACCAGGCATTGAAAACAGAGATACAGCAACAGATCAAAAGCAAAAAAATAAAATACATGTCACAGCTTGACAGTATGTAGCAAAAGAGTGTCAAAGTGCAGACTATTTCATACTGTGAAAGGTAAAACATGTATAAATTGCAAAAGGACAAATCATTTTGAAAGTATATGTAGGCAAGGCAGAAACTTGGCAAAAGAAAAGGGGAGTAGCAGTATACCAAAAAGAAAAACTTAAAAAGATTAACAGTGCAACTGAAGACTCAGAGTCAAACAGTGGATGTAAAAATTCAGACACTGAAAATACACATATATAAAACACACAATAACCTGAACAAGAATAAACCTGAATTAGAAGTCTAGGTCAGAATCATAAATGTGATTATAGATTCAGGTGTGTCAGTAACCAAAGGCAAGGTCCTGATTAGAACTTGTGACCATAACAGTGTGTACTTGTACTACTGAAGAACTGTTAGACAATGAGATAGCTGCAAACAAACAGTAAAAATAAAAGTATAACTGGAACAAAAATTCATGTCCTTTAAGACAAATGTTCTTGTTTACTCAATTACCTTACACAAAAAGCACTAGGATTTGCTCAAATCCTAAGCACGATACAAGAGGTTAGTCATATTCCTGGTAGAATATTATGATTTGTTTACAAACAATGACTACCTCCCTAGGCATCTGTATAAATGTACTGAAGAGTGGAAAGGTTAGATGACTTAGTAAAGTAAGTAAATATGTACAATATGCAGTCCAAGAGCACTCTAATAAGCAGAGATGTCAAAAGGAAATTTTACAAGGATTCCCTCATATAAAATGCTTGGCAGTCTGTGCCATTGATAACTGGCATTGAACAGATAAGATTCACCCAGATGCCTCCAAATTTAGAGTTTATTGTTAACTTTTTAAAATACATGTAAATAATAACCCCTCAAAGTTGAGTATAGTCTCCTTACTGTACACAATACAATATAATGCAGTTTTGATACAAAAAGTATGCATTTTTTGCATTGTATTTTATTGATAAGGATGCCCCATGATTTTTTTTCTTGGAGCCTAAAACTCCTGCCTTGTTATCATAAAACACTGAACCCAGAACATCTTACTACCTAAATTAATATATGGGCTACTATATTTCAATACTAAAAGCATTAACAGAAGTTTTTTCCTTCCTAGAAAGACAAGTTTGACAGGTTCAGTGCAAAAAGGAGAAAACATCTCCAACGCCCAAGTGAGAACTGCTCTGCAAAAACACAGCATCCATGGGACCTGATGGTGTCCCAATTAAACCCACAGCTAGGACAGCTGTTTAATCATAGTCTTACCTCTGACTGCAACTGTGGTCCCACTTCACAAAGGTGGTGCCTCCACCGACCCTGGAAATTACCGCCCATTAGCTTGACAAGCCTTATCTGCAAAGCCATGGAGAGGATCATAATGGACCTCATAAATAAAGACATAGGAATTTGCAGACTTTGGATCCATCCCAGTTTGGCTTTGTCAAAGGCAGATCATGCCTTCTAAACTTGGTTGACTTTTTCAAACAGTCACCAAAGCCATTGATGAGGGAAAGGCAGTCCATACAGCGATACAATACCCCACTGGTATCATTGAAAACTCATCAGCTTAAATGTTAACCCATACATCACAAGATGGGTTGCAAACTGGCTGAGTGACAGAACCCACAGGGTCAGAGTTGCTGGCGCCATGTCAGACTCAAAGCCTGTCACAAGTGGTGTACCACAGGGCTCAGTCCTGGGCCCACTCTTGTTTGGCATCTACTGCAAACACAGGAGGGACAAAGTTTGCAGATGACTGCAAAGAAAACACATCTGACACAGATATCCTTCAGAAGGGTCTCACAGAAATGGATAACTGGTGCCAGAGCCATGGCCTAAAGTTAAATGCCAAAAATGCATAGTCATGAAAACAAGGTTACCCCTAGCTACCAAATAGGTGGCAATCCACTGAGTACAGAAGAAGTTATCAGGGACCTGGGGACCCAGGTTGATAGTAGTCTGTCATTCGACACCCATGTAGCTAAAGTAGTTAGGAAGACCTTCTACATTGCCCACCTTATCATGAAGGGATTCTCATCTAGATCAAGGGAGGTCATAGTCTCCTATACTCATCACTCATCAGACCAATGATTGAGTACAATGCCCCATTCGGAATGTATCTGACCCGACACTTGCAGCAGCTGGAGAGGCCACAAAGTTCCTCACCAAAAGGATAAAGGGTCTCAAACATCTGTCCTATGCTGCCCGACTGAAAGAACTCCAGCTCTATTCAGTGGTGACCTTTGCCTAACATACAAGGCCATGTCAAACCCAGATTTGATGAATATGCTTCACCTCAAAAATCTAGATCCGTCAGAGCCACAAGGAGGGATAGATTCATCACCCAAAGACTCCCTATGCTGTGGAATAAAATCCCGGTATATGTGAGGCAGAGCACCTCGCTGGCCTTGTTCAAGAGAAATCTTGACCAATGGATGGGAGATCGCAGATATACCCCAGGGATTACCTCAGTGTCACTGCTCAACAGAGGCACAGCAAAATAATGGAAATGCCCTCGGGCAGATAGCCTAGTATGAACCTATGAACCTATGAACCTATGAAGTTGACAGTTAGATCTTCCATGGGGGACACCTTAAATTGAAAAATTACATATGTGATGATGTAGTAGAGGAAAGTATGATTTAAATTAAGAAGCTACTTTTCTAAAGTAATAAGTTTTTTCTGCTTTCACAGAATGTTTTACAAGTGTATGTAAATCATTGTCCAGTACCTACAGTGACATCATGTCATGATTATTGTTATAGAGAAAAAATGAAATTTAAATAATCAAGCAATGCAATCTTCATTCATTTTTTCAAAATCACTTGCAACTTAAATGTGAGGTATATACCTGAAAATTAATTTAATTGTAAAACAAAGCTGTTTCAAACTGTGAAGAATACACTTAAGAGATATGAAAGATGTATGGATGACATTACTAATCCGAATTAGTAAATTTCATTCTTAAATGTACAAGACTGATCATCCTTGCATTTTTAAACAAAAGAGGGCAGAGAAAATATCACAAGGTTAATCTAAAAAATCAAAGCACTTGCAAAAGAAAAAAAAAGCATTTCCTCCTTTAACCATACTCCCACTTTCATCAGATAGCCTGCCCTGTTTAAACTCCCTATATTTTGAAGCAGTAGCCCCTTTTGCATCCTGCCATCCTCAGTGTCCTAAAAAGTATGGCTCCCATAATGAAAATATCAGTCTAAACAATCAGTATGTCTATATTGCTCTTGAAAATAAAATAACAATTAATAAAGACCACACGTGGGTAGTGTAAAATAAAATGAGACCCTGATTAAGCTGGAGTCATACAGGCTCACATATAGGACTATGACAGTCTACAGTTGAGGTGAATCTTAGTATCCAAAACACAATCTTAACAGCACATAGAAGGTTAAACGCCTTCTAAACATTGTTATACTTAGGTCTCACACTAGAGGAGAGCTGAACCATGATGTTATTTAACTGTTATTAGAATATTGTCATGGTGCTCTATGCACTAAAAATGATTATATCAAGTAAAAAAAATACTACCTTAAACAACAGCACTTATCGATATATGGATTCATGTTGACTCGGTGAAGCAGTTTTGGTGAACATAAAAATGTTTTCAGAAACTATTTTCAACAAGCATAGCCGCCTTTAGGCACCAGCAAACCCTGTGGTCACTGGGGCCCCCTGTTTCTGGAGGGCCCCAACCACAAGTTATTTTTATTTTGATATTTTCCACCATCTGTAAAACCAACAAAAGCTAGTACAGCAATCTTGTATAGTTAATAAGCCAGGTGGGTAATAACTCTTATTTATATCTCCTTTAAAATTCAAAGATGACTCTAGTGACAGTAACAGTGTTTTATTAAGTAACAGGCTTCACAATTTCATTAAATATTTTATGACTGACATACTCCCCCTGACTTACTTAAACCCAGCTGGTGGACATTCTCTCCACTAAAACTAACAACATAGCCAGCTTTAGATAACTGAATAACTGTAGCTACAGGAGGGGGCCTTTAATCCTCCTTGACTGTGTGGGGGCCACACAAAAGCTGCTGCTGGTTGGGGAAAATGAGAAGAAAAAATGTATTAATTTTCTGATTACACTCTTTAACCTGGACAGGACTGTGATATGACCCTATTAGGATAACACTAATAATGAACATGAGCAAGGTAAGCGCTATAGAGATCAACAGCCCAGAGTGACTGATTTTAGTGCAAACTCTGGATTATAACAGCAGCTGATGCTTCTGCTCTCCAGGAATGGTTTTCTGTTTTAGGAAAATTTATAAATGCTGGCAGAACCAGATACTATAACTCTTAACTTCTTTGCTTAAGAATTATGGGCAGAGTCAGAAATAATACTAGAATAAAGGCTCAAAATCAGAAATATGTTTTAAATATTTCTCAAATTCACTTAAAAAATAGTAGAACAGCATATTTTGCATCAGCATGCACTTTTTGGACAATAAGAAGTATAAAACTCTGATGTCTGAATTTCTTGACTGTCTATAATCTTGAATGATTTAAAAGCAAATCAAACTTTTTATGAAGGACAGAGCAAAATTATGAGCAAAATCAGGGAAGGTCTATGAAATCAGAGAAAATGACAGGTATGGATTACTCCTCAATGAAGTAAATAAAAGTGACTTACTCCTGCTGCTGTTTGACAACTGCTGCACAGCAGTCACTGATCTGGTGTGGCAGTACCAGTGTTGCATAATGTATTGTTATTTGCTGAAATAAGTACAAATTTAGTATTACTATAGCTTGTGTGTGTAAAAAATATCACAGATTTTTATCTATGCACACACCCAATAATATCAGATGGTGAGGAGTGACGAGGCATGCTATGTATGTCAGCAGACGGATCCCTATCATATGATAGAAACCTCATTTGACTGAAACTCATTTGACTGAGACCATAAGACTGAAATTTCAAAAGACTGAAAAGTCACTTGACTGAAACCCATACGACTGAATCCCATAATACTCAATTTCAACATACTAAATTTTAGAATGGACCATATATAACCAGACTAGGTGGGGGGTTGTGACCCCCACACCCCCCTAACTATATATACTAACTCCAGGATCACACTACAGTGGGGAAAAGGGCATAGTAGTGGCAGCATATAGACTACTGTAAAGTACATGAACGCTATATGCCCTTTTCCCCATTGTAGTGCAATCCTGGAGTTAGTGTATATAGTTAGGGGGGTGTGGGGGGCACAGCTGTCCACATTGGGGGTGTGGGGGGCATAGCCCCCACCTAGTCTGATTTTATATGGTCCAATTTACAATTTAGTATGTTAAGATTCAGTATTATGGGTTTCAGTCTTATGGGTTTCAGTCAAGTGACTTATCAGTCTTTTGAAATTTCAATCTAATGAGGTTTCTACAGTATGACAGGGTATGTATATACATATAATTTTTTTAGGTGGATTTTCCTTTAATTGTTAATTATGTCACATGACTGTTTTTGGAGGGATATTTAAAAGGTGAAGCGATGTTTGTTGGTTTTAATACCTATGAAGAAGTCTGTGGATATAATCTGATGAAAGCGCTAAGGTTTTCAATAAATTCTGGTTCTCTGTTCCTGGTGTTGCTTGCTCCTTGCCTTCATTGTGGTTCTTGGTTTGTGGAGATGTCTAATGGTACCCCTGTTACAGGAATTGGGGGTAGCACATCGGGTTTGGATGGACTGGATGCCTTGACTGCACAGGTTGGGCTGTTGACTCAGTTGGTTCAGCAATTAACTCAGCAGGTTTCTGGTTTGGCAATGCGTGTGGACTCTCAAAATTCTTCCATCCCTCCAGGTCAGGCTCAAGTTGTTGATCCTAACAACACCCATGGAACAAATGTTAATCGGAATGGTCATGATTTTACAGTGACCCCTGAAACATTGAGACTGAGGCCAAATAAACAAATTTTTAATTTATCAGCCTGGGTCCAGCAAGGTATTGTTTTTCAAAAAGATGTTCCCAGGACTAATTACACTATGAATGAGTATATGGATTTATTAAAAGACAAGTTGTTTAAAATAAGAAAATTACAAGTGGAGAACAGTTATTTTATTGAGTCTATCAAAGTACGGAGAGTACCGAAGAGTCTCCATCACTGAAAATTCCCTAATGGTTTGTACATTAATTCTCCTCTGCATAAAGAACTGATAGACTTGTTCGATCGACAAGGATGTGAACTGTTAGAGGTTCTTATTAAGCATAATCAAGTGACAATAGATAATAACTTATTAGGCCCAGAAAATGAGCTTTTGAGTAATTTGTGTTCAAATCGATCTATTCGGGTTAGGAAACCCGATAAGGGAAGGGGTTGTATTAATGAATGTGGAGGATTATTTGAACAAAATGTTTCAATTCTTATGTGATGACAATTTTTATGAAGAATTTTCACTTAACATGATTAATATTAAACATTCTAGAATTGATTGGTTATTGCAGGATATGCTGGATCAAGAAAAAACTGATTTTGCTACATGGTCCTTTTTAAATGTTAAATTTCCTTTCATACCCTCTATATTTGGCCTACCTAAAACCCACAAGGATTTGAGGGATCCACTTCTTAGGCCTATTGTTAATGCCTCCAAATCAGAAACACATTCATTGGCTAGATATGTGGATTGTAAACTGAAAAATGTTATGGAACAGTATCAACATATTTGTAGGGATTCCTGGGACTTTTTAAGTAAGGTATCCAAGGTTGTATATGATGAGAAGTTGATTTTTTGTACAACTGATGTTATAAACTTGTTCAATGTTATTCCTCATGACATTGGCTTAGATTGGTTTTATGAGATTCTGGTAGAGTTGGGTACATTGTCAAACAATGATATTAACACCTTGGATATACTGATGAAGCTTGTTTTAAAAAACAATTTTGTGTATATAGAGGGGCATTACTTTTTGCAGAAACAAGGTGTTGCAATGGGGGCATCATGTGCCTCCATGTTTGCAAATATGGTAATGCTATTCTGGGAAAGGAAATTTGTTCTTGATTTTTTGGGGCCTTCTCCACCTTGGTCTTTATATTTGAGGTTTCTGGATGATATCATCATATTTTGGAAAGAACCTGAGGACCAATTGTGTAGATTCATTGAATATTTGAACCAAACCACCCCTTTTCTTACTTTTACTGCTACTTGGAGTAAAACTGACATCAACTATTTGGATGTTCATCTTTCTAAAGATACAGTTAATAAAAGGTTTATTAGTGAGATATACAGGAAACCCACTTTTTCTAATGGGTACCTGCATTTTGATAGTTGTCATCCTATACACCAGAAGAAAGGCATTGTTAAGGCACAATTTGTACGCCTTACTAGAATGACTTCTGTTGATGCAATTTTTGTAAGGTGAACCGAAGTTCTTACTGATATGTTTTTATCCAGGGGTTATCCCAGGACTTTGGTTGAAGCTATTTGTTCTGAAGTTACAATGGAGAGAAGGTCTGGTTTCTACCCTCCCCTCCTCTCAGGTTCAGCTGAAGTGACAAATATTCCTGTCTTGGAGACTGTTTCTGACTCTAATTCTAACACTGATTATAACATTTCCTTTATTACTTATACCCCTGAATGTGCCCAAATATACAACATTTTGAACACATATTGGCACACACTCAGTGTTCATGATGAATTTAAGGAAATTTATAATAAAGGCATCAGAATGGTGTATCGAAGAGGTAGGTGTTTTAAAGAAATATTGGAAAATGATGTGGATGTAGAAAAGATGGGCTCTACAAGAAAGAAGGGCACTCATAGATGTGGCTCGTGTAATTACTGTAAATACCTCATTGAATTGGATAGGGTGTATGCAAATGGGACCTGTATTCGAGTCTCCTTATAGTGTAATTGCAACACTGAGGGCATAGTGCATCTTGCCCTTTGTAAATTTTGTAGTTGTTTTTACATTGGGAAGACACAAAGAAAACTGAAAGAATGTATATACGAGCACACTTTAGATATCAGGAAGAGAAACTATAAGAATGCTTTATTCAAACATATTGGTGAGAATCCTGGTCATGAGTTTGGTTTTGTTGGTATTGACCATGTGGTTAGAAATGCGAGGGGGGACCTTGGAAAGACTTTTTAGCACTTCAAGAACTTAGATGGCAATTAAAATTAAATGCTTGTGTTTATCCAGGACTGAATTAATGTGTTTCTATTAGCAGTGTTTTAAAACTTTGCTCTTATTATGTGTAAATGTTTAAATTGCAGGTGAATATTTTTATTATTATTTATTAACAATATTTATTACATTCATTAATTGTTTTATTCACATATTGTTCTATGTAGTGCTTTTATATGCATTGTATTTTTGTATATATATTTTTTTTTGGTGGATTTTCCTTTAATTGTTAATTAATTATGTCACATGACTGTTTTTGGAGGGATATTTAAAAGGTGAAGTGATGTTTGTTGGTTTTTAATACCTCTGAAGAAGTCTGTGGATATAATCTGATGAAAGCACTAAGGTTTTCAATAAATTCTGGTTCTCTTTTCCTGGTGTTGCTTGATCCTTGCCTTCATTGTGGTTCTTGGTTTGTGAAGATGTCTAATGGTGCCCCTGGTTTTGTATGGTCCAATTTACAATTTAGTATGTTGAAATTCAGTATTATGGGTTTCAGTCTTATGGGTTTCAGTCAAGTGACTTTTCAGTCTTTTGAAATTTCAGTCTTATAGTTTCAGTCAAATGAGGTTTCTACCATATGATAGGGATCCCAGCAAACAATTGAAATACATGACTGTGGCAATTTGAACATCTGTGTTCATACCAATCTAACACCAGAGGAGTATATAGGCAGAAACTGTATTTTGGGGGGGGGTTGGGGATAGGCAAGTATTCCCAGATAGGACCTCTGTATCCTCACAACTGGCTTGTTAGTTTATTGTGAGATACTATTTTGTCGGCTTTGAACATTAAGCTTTGGGGTAACTTATGTCTTCCTTAAAAAAAAAATAAGACTGAAATTCTTTTCTTACCCATGATTTTTGTTTAAGCCACCAATGGATGAAACGGTTGAGAAAATGCTCTAAAATGCATCCCACAGCATCTATAACCCTATGACTTCTTGGGCCCTGGTTTATTTGAATTATTTCCTAATTATTTATTATTCTGCTGTCTTGGTAATGGAAGGTGTGTTGAAAGAATGGAAGGAAAAATAAAGCTAAACAGAAACACTGAATTTCTTTCCTTAATCACAATTTCTGTTTAAGCCATCATTAGATTAAAACATTATCTAAAAAAATAAATAAACGTTAAAATGCACTTCAAAGCATACAGAAAGTCATGGCTTCTTGAAAAAGTGAAAAGTAAAGCAAAATGTGCAAAAAAGGAAGAAAAAAGGAATGTGCATAGTATGGAGATCCCGAGATGGGACAGCAGAGGGGAGGACTGGCGGGTGTGTATGAGGGGGGCTGAAATAGTAAGTCTGGGGCACCATTTGACCTTAGTCCAGACCTGTACATACAGTTGTTGTAATGTATCACTGTTGCAACTAAAGGCCAGTACCTGTGCATGTTACTCTGAGATGGGCCAACATAGTGTGGTATACAGGCCAGGTGAAATGTAAGAGCATCGTAGTTATAGTTCAGCCTGTGTGTACTACTGCTAAATGTTTGCAGCATGAACTAAAAGATTGCTTAGGAGTAGTGGCTGTGACAGGGTAATACTTAGACTGGAAGTGCCTAGGAGCCCCCAACTTGACATTTGCTGGGGGCCCCCAAAATGGTACCACCTGCCCTGTCAACAAGCATGCAAGGAAAGTTTTTTTTTTTTTTTTTTTTTTTTTTTAATTGGCAGGTCAGGCCTCCCTGCACCCCCATATACAACAAACATATATATACCAACTCCAAAGTTGCACAACAGTGGAGGAAGACAAAAACTCCACTGACAACAAATTTACTTTCAGAGAATGTACTTTAATCATTTCATGTTCACCACAACTACCTTCTGAGAACTGACATGTTCCCAAATCTATGACCCCAAATGGTTTAGGAGGAGTGCTGGATATTTTTTTTTTTATCTCAACCATAACTCAGTTCTTCTCCTTTCTCCCACCTCAGTGATACTGAGTTTGCTAACCTAAGGAGCATTTTTATGACTCATTAAAAATGATCACATCAGGACCAGAGTTATCCAACTTCTTTTATCTTCCTAAGAATGACTGTCCAGCTGTCACTATACATTCAGTTTCTGCAAGCACAATGTAAAAACACCGATATAAACTATGATTACCTGCCATGAATATCCTTAAACTGAATTTTTGAAAACTGCAGCTAAGTCTATGAATTATACAGTTTCTGTTTTATCAACTACTATATCAAAGAAAGTTATGTCTCTGCTGTTTTCAAGCAGGCAGTCAATGTGCCATTATACAAAGGTGACCTTCTGTTAGCAACAGTTATCATCCAGTAGCTTTCCTGTCTTCTCTCTTTAAGTTATATGAAAAGCGCAGTCCAGCTCTGAACTGTCTGCAAACACAAACAGCTAAAGTTAACTCTGTGTATATGTCTACCTGTTTGAGCCAATATTCATTATCCGTGGAGAGCACTCTGCTTTGGCTTGTAAGCAGCCCCCCCCCCCCACACACACACACACACACACACTTCTTCTTCCATTTCTCTTTTATTCCCTTCTGTTAGCAAATAGTGTCCATAACTGATCAAATACTGTGTGTTTTTGTTAATTTAATTGAAAGCACAGTAGCCTGCAGATACAAAGTTATGCTGTTTTTCCATCTGATAAATGGTTAAGAAATTACTTACAGCTTCACAGCAGTTTTTGGTCAATTCTGATTCTTTTTCTTAAACATAAACTTGCCTTTGCTTGGATCTTGGCTCATTAGCAGCAGTACAAAAGAACTGCCAGCCCACACTCGTTTCCCCCTCCCCCTTCCCTGTTTATTACCTTAAGCCAATCCCAAAGTTAATAATGACAGTTAATAATGACAGCGTTTCTAACCTTAAAAACCCTAAAAATTATATTACACTACAGCAACTACCCTTAAAATTATATTAAACTACAGCTAAACTACAGCTATTAAAATAAAGAGCTTTGACTCCCTATTTACTTACCTTACGGCTCTAGGAAGCCTTAAGAAACCTTGTACTCTGAACAAGCCTCGCTGTGCTCAGGCTAGCTCCACACCTCACCCTGCCCCCAATTTCCACCCACCTCCAGTACCACTAGATTTATAGTCATAAAGCTACACCCCCTGTTACTAAAACCGATCAGCTTACATCTGTCATAATTTCTCCCACCCCTACTCCATTACCTCAAATTCTGCCACTTTATCTATTGGTGTTGTACCACCCAAGTAATACAGTTCCTTCAACTCACACGCTCCATCACACATAATGATATACTCCTCTTTACTACACCTTTTGCTTGCCCCATACCCCCTTACCTTGTATGAAAACCAGTTTCTCACTGAATTTCAGTACCCAAAAGGCCACACTATCACCCCAGCTGTAAGTCCTTGCACCACTTACCAATCATACAGTACGGTGACCAGCCCCACAACCTGTTCACTCTATCAACATACCAATCCCAGATACATTAGCTCCAGATCTAAACACTACCATAAACTTATAAATAAATTCCTGAAATGTATCACTAGGATTAAACCTAACCTCATACTTGGTGGTGATATCCACCCAAACACTGGCCCATCCACTCCAGATAAATTTACCCCCTCTACTTGCAATCCAAGTTAAAAACCTACAATTAATAGGCCACCTAACTCTCTCCTGGCCTGTCACTTCAACATTAGAAGTATAAACAGCAAGGTACATGAACTACATGCACTCCTAGCTGTCCACTCCCCTGAGATGCTCTGCTTATCCGAAACCTGGTTAAAACCTAACACCACAGATAATTAAGTGTTACCACCTGGGTATAACATACTCAGGCTGAATCGTGCTTCTAGGAAGGGGGTAGGGTAGCTGTTCTCTATAAATCTGTGTTAAACATCATCATTGAAGCTATACAACCACCACAAATTTAAAACTCAGAAATTTTTGCCACCAAATTGCAACTTAATAAAAATAAATGCATTAATATCATCTGTATGCACATTCCCCCAGGAAATAATATATATACACTCGAAGATACCCTTCACTGGCTATCACGTAACTACCCCCAAGAAACCTTACTACTCGGAGATTTTGACATAGACTGGAACATCTGTTCCTCAGAAACCCCAACCACCCATGTTAACCTGCATGCATTTACACAAATCATAACCACCCCTACCAGGATAGGAAAACCTAACCATAATGAAAGCATACTTGAGTGGATGCTTATCAATAGTCACCCCCAACTGTACACCTCTGGGACCCTCCCTGATGACTTAAGTGATCACCTTCTTACCTATATAATTAAGCATAAAG
Organism: Protopterus annectens; assembly: GCF_019279795.1. Classification (NCBI taxonomy): domain Eukaryota; kingdom Metazoa; phylum Chordata; order Ceratodontiformes; family Protopteridae; genus Protopterus; species Protopterus annectens. Next base: position 873,184,601 of record NC_056747.1, read on the forward strand.
CCATCAACCCATACTCAAAAGGGTAAGAAACAAAAAGAACTTTAACCTTGCCATTTTCCAACAGGAACTAAACTCATGTAAATGGTCAATTCTAAAACACCTCCCCTTAGAGGAAGCAGCTGTATACTTCAACAACAAATTCTTTGAAATCCTTGACTCTCATGCACCTGTCTGCTCAATAAGAATAAATGCAAAAACTGTGCCATGACTCTCCAAAGAGTCCAAACAAAAAATTATCCTTAGAAACAAAGCATGGGCATTATGGTGTACTACAAAAGACCCCCAAGATCACATTAAATATAGGCAATCAAGGAATGAGACTAAAAAATCCATTTCACAAGACAAAAAAAAAACACTACTATAATCTACAGCAAATAAATCAAAACAACCCTCAGAAGTTTTGGGCAGGTTTAAATGAACTATTACATCCTGGACAAACCTCCACCTGACCCCTGCAGTCACCATTGATAAACCAGCTGTGGAAGTCTCAAACAATTTTAAACGATTCTTTATGGAGACAGTCCAAGCCCTAGCTAGCCAGCTACCTCCAAGCTCCCCTGGCCCTGAGGACACCACCCCTAGTAGCCAACTCTCATTCATATTCCAATGAGTTACCACTTCACTTATCCGTACCTTGATCAAAAAATTAAAACCAACTACTCTCTCTGCTGATCTACCCCCTGCCGAATATCTACAAAAAGCAGCTGATGCCATTGCTTACCCCATCTCTATACTAATCAATTGAAACATAGTAGAAGCCAAAATCCCCACCATCTGGAAAATATCCTATGTAATCCCACTTCACAAAGGAGGTAGCTCTACTGAATTATTTTCACTTGCAAAGATTATTGAAAAATGTATTCATAGACAACTGCTGCACCACCTAATTCAGAATAACCTTATGGCAGACTCCCAGCACACCTTCAGCCCTCCTACCCTTCTCCAACACCATAAACCATAATCGCAACAATAATAACATATCCTCTGCCCTCTTCTTGGATCTCTCCAAGACATTTGATATGGTTGATCACCAACTTCTAATCCACACCCTGAAAACATTCTGTCTAGACACTAAAGCACTTCAATGGTTCCAAGCTTATCTGAGTAGCAGACAGCAGGCTGTCCTTTGGCAAAAAAAATCTAACCTCGTACCCAACTCCCTTGGTGTACCCGAGGGTTCTATACTAGGGCCCCTTCTGTTCTTCATTTTCATCAATGACCTTTATACTGTTATCCCAAAAGTCAGCTGTATCCAATACACTGACAACTCCACCTTGATCTGCTCCACCCTGATCTGCTCGGCCACATCTGAGACAGAACTATGGTCAGCTACCCAGAACACCTTCAACATAACAGAAAACTGGCTTTTCGGTCGTCACCTGATCTTAAATCCTAAAAAAACAAAACTGTTACTTTTCTCACCAACTCATAGGTTTACTGCATTTACCTTTACCATAAAATCCAATAATGGCACTATAATCTCCCCAGACACCTCTACAAAACTACTAGGTGTTATCATAGATAACAATCTTAAATTCAACCTGCATGTTAATCAAACCATCAAAACCATCAATAAAAAACTAGGATCACTTTACAGGATAAAAGCCTTCTTAACCCACCTGCTAGAATTGCCATAGCTTGCTCTCATCTACTCTCAACTCTTCTGTACGCATCCCCTTTACTCTCTAATTTAAACAAGTCTGTCCTCAACAAACTCTCTAACTGCTACAACCACATTGCCAGATTTGCCACTGGTCTGCCTTATAGGACACACCACTGTATCAATCTAAACCAGCTTGGGTGGCTAGAACTGCCCAGCTTGATCCAGTATAACCAATTGATTATGGCATTTAAAATCCATTACAATCCGGATAATACTCCTGCACTAAAAAACATTATCACCCCCTATAACAATCCCAGACCTCTTCGATCTTCTAACTTCTCTCTTTGCCATCTCTGCAGGTAGATCCTGGAACTCACTCCCAGCTGATATTACTTTGCTTACCACCCTGAGTCAATTTAAGATAAGACTCAAACAATATTTGACACTAAACTGGCTATGTCAATGTATCAGACCAGACTAACTCTCCTCTACTATGAGTTAATAACTATAAATTAGCTTAATTGTGTTACTTAATTCAGATTTACACCCGGGATTATCTCTAACCTTGAATTTTGTATAACTTGTTAAGTATGTAACCACTGTATATATTGTATCTGCAATCTTAACTGCTTATCTTGGAGCTTTTCTCCCCCGGCCTCCGCTGAAAATGGACATGAATCCAGTCGGACTATCCCAGTGAACAAATTTAAAATAAATAAATAAATAATAAGTTCTCATAAATGTATACACTGACAACTTAGGCAATATCTCACAATCTCAAACTTGATGTGTAGCACACAGCATGGCTTTAGGCCTAAACACAATATAGAAACTGTCCACTATAAGTTGCTGATTTCATCCATAGCCACCTCAGCTGTAACAAATCAGTGGGTGCACTCTTCTTAGACCTATCAAAAAACATCCCTTTCAACCTCGTAACACAAAAAATCTTGAAAAGCCAAAAATAATAGGGGGACGAAGGCCCACAAATAGGGAGAGGTTTTAAAAATTGCTCTTATAAATTAAAAAGTTGCTAGAATAATAGGTTTTGCATTAACATGCATTTTCTTAAGGTTATAAAGACTGAAATTTAAATACATCTCATTATTTAGTGACTTCAGTCCTCAATAATTTTCCAGAAAAACATTAATTTTTTGAGGAAAAGATCAAAAATATGAGGCAAAAATATGAAAAAAAAAAAAAAAAAAAATATATATATATATATATATATATATATATATATATATATATATATATGGATTCACTTCATAATCTTGAAATACTAAAACATCGAATTTCAGTATCTCGAGACCACAAACCGAATCCGCAAAACACCAAAACTACAAAACCCCGAGCCCAAAACTGGAAATTCAAAAACCCAAACAAACCACACACACCACACCACACATACACCAAAACACCCACATCACAATTTAAAACACAAAACTACACACATACACAACTCATACACACATAAGCAGGGGGGGCAAGCCCCCCTGCATCCCCCACACCCCCCATACTTATATATACTAATTCTGAGATTGCACATACAAGAAACAAAAGCAAACTCACACATGCACATTCTCCAGTCCCTCACACACACATCAAACATATCAGCACACTCACATACACTCTACCTCCCACTCAAAACCCTTGCAAAACACTCACTTACCTGACATAACACCTAGATCCACATACGGCACTGCGCAACATCAACACACAAACCCGGAAACAACATAGCGTAAGTCCATAACCGCAAATTTGAAATATTCGAATTCGCGATTATGAACTTTCGCTATTTTTAACAATCGGCTTTATAGTCTCGAGATACTGAAATTCGACATTTCAGTATTTCAAGACTATAAAGTGTTTATATATATATATATATATATATATATATATATATATATATATATATATATATATATATATATATATATATATATATATATATAAATATACTTATATCCATCAACAATGCCAATAGGGTACTACTTAAACCTTGATTTGGACATTCCCACCTTGCCAGGTGATTCCATATTGTCAGTTGTGGCACGACTTGTAGCTTGACCTCAACATTCATTCAGTTGGCCTGATCCCTATTTTTTGATCACCAATTGTCTTCCTTGGCCTTATTCACCAAACACTACCTTATCTAATCCACAACTGACCTATGATATTACTGGTGAACCTCTCCTTCTCATATTGCTAATTTGGCTCACTCAGTATTATGTACCACTGTTTCACACTGTGTATACATTGTGCCATCATGGCAATTTATTTTGCAATGAATCCAAATGCACCTCCAAAGCTTCAATACGCATTTTGTTTTTCATCCTTATCCAAGCTTTTTCTCTAGTGTTATATTACTTTGTATACTTGTCTTGACTGCATATCACACTTATTATACTGGTCATATTTGCAGAATATGCGCAATACATTCTGCACTATATCTTGCTGTGTAATTGCATTAATGGATTAATTTGGTTTAATGCATAATAGAGGATTCATGCAGTTTTATAGCTATGTACAGTTTTACTGATGTCTGTTATGTGTGTGTGTGTGTGTGTGTGTGTGTGTGTGTGTGTGTGTGTGTGTGTGTGTGTGTGTGTGTGTATGAATATATATATATATATGTATGCATCTATATATCTGTGTGTGAACATACATCATACATACACACAAGAGTATCACAAGTGCTCTCTCAAAATTTCAAGCACTTAGACATTTAAGAAAAAGACTAAATCTAAAAGATTCAAAAAAAAAAAAAAAAAAAAAGAAAAGAGAAAAACACTGTTTTTTTTTTCCTTTCAGGGAGCAAGCTTCCATGCACTCCAATACCCATTGCTACTTATATATACCAGCTCCAAGATCACACTACAGTAGGGAAAGGGCAAATTCCCAATCACCAGTGTATCACAATCTCACACAACCAAATACTGTCAAAGCTCGAAAAGATCAACAAATGTAATTAATAAATGAACGAACAAATATATTAATTAATTAATTAATTAATTAATTAATTGATTGATTGATTGATTGATTGATTGATTAATTAATACTGTCCACATAAGCCAGAACTGTTATGCTGGTAATAGACAAAAACCTTCTTAGTATCTGACATTCTTAAGACAATCATATCAGGTAATGGACCACATTTTATTAGCTTCCAGTTCAAGCAGCTTTGCAGTAAATTAGCCATACATCTCTTTTATGGCCACCAACTAATGGAATTTTAGAGTGGTTAATGGATGATACAGACAAGACAAGGCAGCCAGAAATGCAAACACTAACGTGTTTACTGAAATATAAGGTTTCACCACGCTGAAGGGCTAAAGACATTTGATTGATCCAAAAACTGCCGTTTCCTCAGTAAGTATTATGTTTATTTACAGATGTAACAAGTGACTGATCTAAAACAAAAGCAGATATATTAATGACGTGGACAGACTATCATCAGAAAGACAAACATGAACTCCTATACAGATGAAAAGAGGCATGCCAGGGTTTAGAGCAGGGGTGTCCAACCTTTTCAGCTGCAAGGGCCGCATTGAGTCAACAGAAATGGTCTGGGGGCAGGACCAAAAAAAAAAAAAAAAAGGTCTCACATTAACTGAAGAGCAAAAAACAACCCAGGTTTATGCGGACTAATGTGGCTGTATTGTAGGTGAATTTGAACAATAAATAAATTAATAAATGCATAATATTTGTCTGGAGTCCTTTGTCATCTTTATAGTTCATACTTCAATCTTAGAGGTTACTATAAGAGTAACAGAACAGGGGATATCAGTTAAACATGAGCCAGTAGAAATGTGCACAACTAAATGCCAGTGAAAAGTCCCAAACAAGCATGTAGTGTGTGTAGCATATGTGTTTATGTAACAAAAGGTTGATCCAGTCAAAGAATAACACAGTATTCAAGCTGGATCCATTTGTGTTTGAACTAAGCATGTCAAAATGGTGATTGCTTGATAGCACTCTGGTCTAAAAAAATTCACCTGTTGAAAAATTACATTAAGACTGTTGACAGCTTTACACCAACCCATTGCACTGAATCTGCCCTAGTAGCATTCCAAAACACCATCAACCAGAATCATAATAAAGGACAATTTACGGTCTTCTTGTTCTTAGCTCTGTCCTAAACTTTTGAAATGGTTTCATATAAATTCCTACTAAACTACCTACATAACTTAAACTTCAAAGACAATATGTCTGATACTCTACTTATGGTCCACAGGGATGGGCTATGTCAGGCACTTCACAGACTTAGAAAACAAAAATCACAAAAGCTGCAAGTATAACCAAAGTGTGTTAAGGGCAACCAATTCTACTATTTCCTTTTATACCAAAATGACATCAATAATAATCCAGAACAGTTCTGGCCAGAAGTAGCTTGCAATAAACCGACCTTTTCCTTCTTTGGTACCATTTGAGAAAGCTATGAGGTTTAATATTTACTTTCACTCATTTATTGCAGGCTGTCCTTCCTTGATAGTTATTATCAGTACATTCTCATTCAAGACCAAACTATCAAAGTATTCTTTATTTCTGCTTGGTCTGCTGTGTCTTATTAAAAAATAAAATGAAAAAACTTCTGCAAAAAATGCAGCTAACAGCCTATCTTCACAATGTGTGAACATCACTGTGCCTTCAACTTATTACATCAGTATTATTAGTAAATAGTTCACTTAATTGTAATACTCTCACTGACCAAAGTGGTTAAACTTCTTACTGCTCTGATTATCACTTCTCTAGTTTGCCTAATTAAAAAAAAATACTTGCAAGCTGTGAACGTTTTTAGAATTTGGACATGTTAATTGTAACAGATTAGTACATGACTGTTTTCTTAATCCATATGGAGTTCAGAATTGATGGTCATCATATCTCTGCACCTGGGTGCATATATAATTATTGACACTGCTAAGTTACAGTTTCCTTGTCAGAGTCTTCAGCAATACTTCCATATATATCCAGCATTCCAGTACTGTCCCTATGGGAAGTCACTCTGCACAAAGCAGTGATGCAGGTCGGACATGTGCCTGATGTTGGAACTGTGGGAACTGCCTGAATGTACACAGAAATATGCGACTTCAAAGTCTGGAACATCAACTTCTGTTTGATGTACTGGTATCCATGTGGACCATGCAAGACCTTGACAGCAATGTGAATTCAGGCAATGGCCTTCAGAACCTCAGAGGAACAGGGCATGTCACAGAACCTCCACATTGTGGAGTCGCTTTATCTTCTGTGATCTACGGGAACCACACGTGCCCCTCCACAAGCTGATACTGAGGAACTGGTGCAGTGTCTGTGAGGCTCATATCTGTGTTACACCCAGGTGCCCAAAGACAGCTGTTGGAAGGTCCACATAGCAATGACAGTCAATGTTATACACACAAAAAAATAACAAACCAAACTGAACAGACAAACCGAAGATCAAGACCACAATCACAAAGCAAAAATACAAATAAAAGCTTCAAACCACTTCACAAGTAAAGCTTTCAAGTGAAAAGTCTTTTCTCAAAGCATTAACACAAAAATCTCTTATTCAGTTATTTAAATATGTTCCCAGAGAAATCATACTATTAATTACTTAATTAATTAACGATAAAACATTTAAAAACAAAACATTTAAAACACAGCCAATAATTAAGCCATAATATATAAAAATGATACATACTGAATATGTTAACACAATTTTTGATGTCTCTGCATAAGTATAGGCTTAATACTAACAGTAGAATTCAACCGCTCCTCTGATAATTTGTCTGAGGCACTTACAGATTTACAATTGTTTGTGAGAAACCTAACTCTGAAGTTAATGTTTGAGATCACCCTTTACGCATTCCAAACAAGTTAAAAAGATCTTATTAAAATTACTTACCTTACCTTTTGCTATGCAATGTAGTGTAACTGTAGCCAGTGAAATAAAAATAAATCCTCTCTCCACGATCTCGCTCCTTCCTTCAGCTTTACCAGAACTATAAAAAACGACCGAACGGTGTTTTCGCGCATGCGCATACCAGCAGAACGACGCTGGTATGAAAAAACGTGAAAAAACGGAAGTTGGCGAATGCGCATAACAGCAAAAGTACGCAAACGTGTAAACACAAGGAAAAAAAGTTAAATTAAAATTAAATTTAAATTTAAGGGTCGCGGGCCACATGGAAGAGCTCTGAGGGCCGCATGCAGCCCGCGGGTTGGACACTCCTGGTTTAGAGTATTGCTTAAATAAGTGGCTGAGAACAACCATACTTCTTTATCATCTATAACCCTATGAGGTTATAAAGGTCAAGGTTCCCATGATCACCATTACCAATGACAGACATACTTTGACAAAGCATTGATGTTATGTTGTCTTATCTCGCCTTCATTCTTGCTGGTTGGTTGGGTTCGGAACCGAGCATCGGTTCCGACTCGGCCTATTACTAAAGCTGGAGAGCTTCCTTTGGCTCGAGGCTATACCCTATCCCATAATGCCTAGCGAAGATTACCTATATCTCATTTGCCACTAAACTAGATCGGGTGCTTCTCACTAGGCTTAGGCTAAGTGAACTTCTTTTTTGGATATTATTAGTCTATTTTGGAATTTTTTGTGTATATATTGTGCTGTTTTACTAGTTGACCATGTTTTAGGTTTTATGGTAGTGAATCCCTAAATTTTTTTTTGCTTGTGTGCTTGTTGTGGCTGGCCATCGCTTTCGCTAGGCCTACACCACCCTGTCCTGTCTTCTCAACTATAAAACTAATAACTTAATGTATCTGTTTAAGTTAGAGGTTTGTCTTGTTTCCTCTTCTGTCCGTTTAAGTTAGAAGACTTCCTTTCCCCCTTTTCTAAGAGATTTCGTTGTTTGAGTTAGAGACATCTTCTCTGACTAGAGGGGATTGTCGTTTTAGTTAGAGACCTCTCCTCTAGCCCCCTTTTTTCTCTCTGCTTGAGTGCTTCAAAAAAAAAAAAAAAAGGTTAAGTAGAAATTGGATAATTACCTTTTTGTTTAGTGTGGTGTTTGATAGCTTGATAGATATAATAATGCTAGCAAAAAAATATTTTTTACATAGTTCCTAGACAATATTGTTGGGCTTGTTGAGTTGGTTGTTACTAAGTCCAAGGAAGGCAGAGAAGTGAAGCAGTCTGGCTTCAAAAAAATGCGACTCCTATACTCAGAAAATGTCCTTAATAGACAGACACACTAGTTGTGTCTACTGTTTAGGTGTGGTGCACCTCCAAGACTCATGTTCAATATGTCATGGTTTCAGTTCCAGGGTACTACAGGAACACAGAAACAAGCTGATGGTTAAGGGACTGCTTCCATTTGCTGAGGCTCTCGAAGGGAACCAGACCTCTTCAGAATTGTCCCAGTCACCAAAATTGGACAAGTCTTCTAAAAGGGCTTCTTCCTCGGCTCCTGCTTCTCAGCCAGCTAAGAACTCCTCAAAAGATTCGACTTTGGATCCGAAGGCTCTTGGGCCCGAGGAAACTGCTACTTCGGTTCCACCAGTTTTGTCGGAACTGACCAGGATTTATGTATGGAGCTGGTCCTCAATCTTGGAGCCAGTATCCTCAGTCCCCCAGTCACCCATCTTACAGTCGGTGGCTGGCAGCATAAAATCATCGGCCCTGTCCTCTCGATCATCCAGGCGTCTATCGGATGACAACATGGAGCAGGTGGTCAAGAGGTTGCTTCGGACTCCGGATCTAGCCAAGATCCTTTTGAGTCCAGCCCAAAAGGAATTCGAACTGACTTCTGCTTCTGCCCCTTCTGCTATTCCTCCTCTGACCCTAGTGGTTTTGGAGCTGGAGTGCTTGGATGACTTTGTGGTGGAACCGTCGAGTCCAAGACTCACCTCTGGGTTTTTGGCCCCAACTTCTGCTCTGACTTCTTTGGCACCATCTTCTGTCGAGGGGTCTGGGATGTGACACTCCCCCGTTGGGTCCGGGGAGGAGAGTCGGGTTGGACCCTTGTCAGATCTGAAGCTACTTCTCGGGGCTTCGGCACGGATGAGCTTGGTGCCTACATAAACTCATTTGAATGGATTGTTGAATGATGAACTTGAGACTGTTGTACAAATTTTTTTACAACAAATTGGGTGATTTTATGATCTTTAATTATTCGTCTTTTGTCCCCTCCGACATTTTAATTGAAGTGTTAGTGAGAGGTTTAACTTTTGTGCCATCTGCTCGTTCTGATTTAGTGAAAACTTTGATTGATCTTAAAAGTTATACTCGCAAGCTTAATTTAAACATTTTGTTAGGTAACGCCAGCAATGTGACTGAAAATTTTAGAGTAGCAAGTACTTTTAATCCTCCATTGCACAACTCTGTCTTGTTATTTGAGAAAGTGTGTGAGAACGACATTAGAAATTTATTGAGTAATGGACATCATGATTTTTTCAATAATTTGTCATCCTGTGAAAGGGAAGCTCTGGATGAGGTAAAATTTGCAGGTATCCATATTATTAAACCTGACAAAGGGGGCGGCTTAATTTTTATGGACGAAACTGATTATAATAGGAGAATGTCTATACTTTTAGCTAGTCTGGCTTATGAAAAAGTGCCTAAAAATATTATTAATAGAGCTTACCAAAGTGTCAGGGGTTTCATTAATGATTTATTTATTGAGGGCTCTATTAGTGTGGAAATGTACAACTATTTAAACATTGTGTGCCCACTAACACCAGTCATTTTCGGACTGCCGAAGACCCATAAGGATTTGGAAAATCCACCTTTGCATCCCATTGTGGACGGCAGACAATCCATCACCTTTGGTTGCGCTAAGGTCGTGGATAGTAAACTCAAACAACACCTGAGGGGTGAATTACATATTTGTAAAGACTCATGGGCTTTCCTGGATTCTGTAGCCAAACTCCCTTATCATGATGATTATAACTTTCTCACTACTGATGTTCGTGATTTATACACCACAATTCCCCAAGGGATGGGTAGTGAATTGGTAAGGGAATTTTTGCTGGATAAAAAAGTAGATGGTAAAGAAATCAACTTGATTGAATACTTGCTCAACTTAGTCTTGAGTAATAATTATTTCATGTTCAATCGTGAATATTACTTACAGAAAACGGGTGTAGCCATGGGCTCACCCTGTGCAGCCACTTTTGCGAACACGATTATGGCCCACTGGGAGAGAACATTCTTGTTCAAAGATGCTATGTTTAAACAGAGGGTGGCATGGTAAACCTGGTACCTGGATGATATTTTTATCATCTGGAAGGGTGATTCTGCATTGACATCAGACTTCATCAAGCGTATTACCAAGTTTACTGAGTTCCTGGATTTCACTTGGGAATGTAGTAGTGATAACATCACTTATTTAGACATTGATCTATATAAGGATCAATTCAATAAGCGATATTTTTCGAAGATTTTTAGGAAGCCCACTTATTCTAATGCCTTCCTACATTTTTCAAGCTCAAATCCTTACCATCAGAAAAGAGCAGTAGTGAAGGGTCAGTTATCGTGAACCGCTAGGACGGAATCGCTTGAGTCTGAATTTTTGATGGAATGTGATTTATTAATGAATATGTTCACCAAAATGGGATACCCTGCAGGTCTTTTTACCCGGTTGATTGATGAAGTTTATCTTAAAAGGAAAGCGGGAATTTATAAACCCCTACTTCCCAGGATCAGTGTGGTAATTGATTTTCATGCACACAATGATATGAGGCCTGAACCCCTGCACTTTGAATCTAATGAACATATAATTGGTGGTGATTCCTTTGTGGGGGATCCCCCTGTAGCAGAAGACCCTGGGACGGGTGTGGCTATAACCACTAGTTTTATTACTACCTTTTCATTGGATGCACCATTATTAAGGGCGATTTTGAATATAAATTGGTGCTTCCTTTTGGAGGGCCCCTGTATTAGGAATAAGTTGGGTGACCTACCAAAAATTATTTTTAGAAAGGGTTGCAATTTGAAACTTAAATTGGAGAGATTTATGGTCACGAATGCATTCCATTGTGGGATGGTGAAATGTGGTAGGTGTCGGTTTTGTAAATATGTGAATGTGACCTAATCATTCACTGTTCAGAATAAGAGGTTTTATTTGAAAAGTAAATTTAATTGTGAATCCAGCAAAGTGGTATATCTAGCTTTGTGCCAGGGTTGTTCTGCCTTCTATGTTGGGAAGACCAAAAGGTGCTTGAAGCAGAGAATTTACGAGCATGTTTATGACATGAATAAACTGAATTTGAATAATGCCTTGGCTAGACATGTAATGTATTTCCCTACACATGAATTTTTGTTTTGTGTCATTGATATAATAGAGAAGAACCCTAGGCTGGTCTTTAAGGTTGGAAGAGAAAGAGTTGGTTTGGCAATTAAGGCTCAATGCACATGCACCCCCGGGCCTCAATGACTTTCTTTCCATTAAATGTACCCTTAAACTGAAATCCCTTGAAAGATGATTATTGACTTCTTAAGTTATGCACTTATTTTTATAAATATATTGATGCATTTATTTTTACAAGTTTGCCTTTAGTGAATATTTTATGCATTTTTGGCAATTATATGATGATTCATTTTTATTTATTTGGGATGTTCAAGGTAATGCTTGCATTTTATGTGTTGAAATGGTTTTGCTTAGTACTTTACATATTTCTTTAACTATTTCTTTAAATGTGGGCATGGAACTTAATTTAGTTGTTGGTGATGTAATTAATTGTTTGTATTTAATGAAGCAGTGCTCTTTGTATTTTGCCTGTGGAAGTTTGCTTATGTCAGTAAACTAAAGTGCTAACATTTACCTTTTTGTGGTTCAGAGAGTTTTTTCACCTTTCTGTGGTTCCTTGGTTGGTTTAATTTTTTTTTCTTCTGAAACCTCCCCAGAGGAGCCCTTCAGGGAGGTCCCTCAAAAGAGAACTTATAAGAGGAAACATCTAGACTCCTCTGTCACTTCTGATACGGACTTAGAGGATTCGGAAGGGTCCCCACGGTCACCCTCTGAGGATGCCTCCTTCTCAAACATCCTAGAGATCCTGAAGCAGAACGGTGGCTGGAAGACCCTTACTCCTTCTGAGGATGAGTCTGTATACCTGGAGGCATTTGGATCTTAATCCTCCACCTCTTGCGTGTCTCCACCTTTCGACCAGCTCCTTGATGTAGTCAGTTGAAAGGCGTGGGGCTCTCCAGAATCTGCGGAACATGTTCTGAGGAGGCCCAACAAATTCATAACTGCCCCTTCAGATAAGGAGTTCTTAATGAAAGGTGTCCCGGTAGATGCTATGGTGGTGACAGCGACCACCAAAAAGCAGTTAGTTGAGACAACTTCATCTGTCCATCCACCGAATAAGGAATCTCGAACAATGGACAGATATGGAAAATGTATGTTCTCGTCAGCTGCCTTTCCACTCAGGTCACTGAACTATTTAACCCATTTTATGAGACTCCAAAGGGATCTCCTGAAGGACTAGGAGATACCCTTCAAGGTTCTACAGCTGTGGAGGTGTCAGATAAGGTGACCTCTCAGCTTACTACCTTACGTTCTGTAGTCATCTCCTCTATGAGGCTCATCTTGTACGCAGCCGATGGAGTAAGTAAGGCAGCAGGCACAGGAATAGCTCTCAGGAGACATTCCTGGATGTGCCTTTGCGAGTTTGCTGAACCCTTCAAGTCTTCCTTCATAAATGCCCCCTTGGACAGCTCATTCTTGTTCGAGCCAAAAGCGAAAGAGACTCTGACCAGGTGTGAGCAAGAAGGCAAAACTCTGTCTGCTGTTGGAGTACATTTTTCTGTCCCTACCAGGCCTTATCCCAAAGCCAGAATGGCTGGAAAATGTGGTTCCATATATCACAAAGAGCTTCACCGGATGCACATGGTGACATTTCCCTCAGGGGCAGAGGGGGAAATAATAATGGAAGATGCCGACCTCGTGGCAGAGGGGGTCTGCAAAATCAGGGTGACAAAGATGCATTCTCTGGCAGACCCTTTCAGTGCTTCTGAAAGGAGGCCCACCTGCCCACATCAGGAGGCAGTCGGGGGCAGACTGTCACTGTACCCAAAAGCCTGGCTGAACATCACTCAAGACAAATGGGTACAGTCAATAATATCCAGGGGATACAACATACCCTTCTCCACCCCGCCCCCATGAACAAGATCAGTCCCAGACATTCCACCCTGTCAAAGGGATCAAGCAACCCTAGAGATACAAAGGTTGCTAAGAAAAGAGTCATCCAAGAAGTTCCCACAGACCAAATTGGATCTGGAACTTACTCAAGGTTCTTTTTACTTCCCAAGAAAACAGTGGACTGGAGACCCATCTTGGATCTCAGCAGGCTGAATAAGTCCATAAAAAAGCAAAGTTCCGGATGGTGACACTGCAGTCTATATTCCCCTTTCTGGGACAAGACAATTGGATGTGCTCAATCGATCTCCAGGATGGGTACTATCATATAAAAATGGACAATTGATCCAGGAGATATCTGTGCTTCTGGCTGGGAGCCAGCCATTACCAATTCAGAGCTCTGCCCTTTGGCCTCACTGCAGCCCCCAGAGTGTTTACTAATTGCATGGCTGTAGTCACGGCTCACCTGAGGCAACTAGGATTCTGGGTGTTTCCATACTTAGATGACTGGCTCCTGACCGCCACCACTAAGCATCTACTAACCAAGGCAAGAGACACCACCATCCATCTATCCTCAGAACTGGGCATTATAATAAATTTAAAAAAATCTGCCTTGTTGCCATCACAGCATATTACATACATAGGAGCAGACTTGAACACAAAAGACATGGTAGCAAAATTGCCTCACAACAGGGTACAGACACTGCATCATCAAGTGTCCATCTTGCTCTTGAAGAAAAAAGTACAGGCAAAGTTTGTTCTAAAGGTCTTAGGCACTATGGCGGCTGCTAAAACACTAGTGCCTCTGGCACGTCTACATATGAGAGTCCTACAGTGGCTACTCTTTGCTCAATGGTCCATGCAGGAGTTGCCCATGTTCCACAAAATCTTCATCACAGACTCCTTCAAGAGGGATCTATGCTGGTGGCTTCAATCTACACAGGTGACTCTAGGCAGGCCATTCACTCTCCCCCAATCAGTAGCTACAGTGACCACAGACACTTCCCAGATGGGGGGGGACATTATCTGGGAAAGACTGTCCAAGGAATTTGGCAGGAACATGAGTACCATTTGCACATCAATGTCCTAGAGATGAGAGTGGTGCTTCTGGCATTGCAGGCATTCCAGAACTCTTTTCCCCCAGGTACAATTGTAATACAGACAGACAATATGTCAGTAGTGTGGTACATCAACAAACAAAGCACAACCAGATCCTACCCCCTGTGTTGAGAGGCTCAGAGTGTATGGCAATGGGCAATATCTTCTCAATGTTTTCTGACTGCAACGCACATTCTGGGGAGATCCAATGTGATAGCGGACAAATTAAGCAGAGCAATTCTGATGCCTCATAAGTGGTCCCTAAAACAGGAAATTGTAAACCAGATTTTTCGCAAGTGGGAGCAGCCTTGCTGTGACCTCTTTGCCACATCCATGAACACCAAATGCAGCAGCTACCTTGCCCTAATCCCCCCTCCAGGGGAGTCACCAAGGGATGCACTTGTTCATAATTGGCCCCCCCGGGACTTATTTATCCTTTCCCCATTTCCTCTAATCCCCAAAGTTCTACAGAAAGCCAAATTGTTGAGCTGCAGGTTAATTCTCATCGCTCTGTACTGGCCTCGTCAAATCTGGTTCCCCTTCCTATGGCCCCATCTCCGAGAGGAGCTGTGGATTCTGGACCCAGTACCAGATCTTCTGACTCAGTCAGGAATGCTCCATCCTTCTATCTAAACCCTCAAGCTGACAGCTTGGCTGCTCCACTTCCAATCTTAGCCAGGTTTCCAAATATATGCCTTGCAGTGCATCACATTCTGGTTTCATCTCATAAGACAACTAGAAAACTGTATGCTAACAAATGGAAAAGGTTTTCTTGTTGGGCTTGCAAGAATCACAGAGACCCCTTTACAGCCCCTGTAAGTAAAATTTTGAATTTCTTAGCAGAGATTTTCAATGAAGGGGTTTCAGCAGCTACCATACGAGTACAATTAGCTGCCATATCTAACTACCACATAGGAGACATGAGATAAAAAATAATGTCTCACAGATTGTGCAAAGCCTTTCTGAGAGGTAGTTTTCTACTAAGGCCCCCAATAAGGGAACCAACACCTCCTTGGGACCTCAATATGGTACTGACTACTCTGATTCTACCACCTTACGAACCAGCCTCCTCTTGCAAACTAAAAGTTTCTGACCTGGAAAACAGTCTTTTTAACAGCCATTACTTCAGCTAGGAGGGTTTCAGAGCTCCAAGCTCTGTCCATACACCCTCCCTATCTAGTTTTTCACAAAGACAGAGTTTCTCTTAGAACAAATCCTTTATTCCTTCCCAAAGTATGTTCTGAGACCAATTTGAATCAGTCCATTGACCTGTCTGTCTTCATTCCAAACTATGGCAATAGGGTGGAACATAAGCTACAATAATTGGACATCCACAAGGAGTTACGGTTCTACTTGCATAGAACAACAGAGTTTAGAAAATCTGACCAGCTATTCATCTCCTTCTCAGATAAAAGAAAAGGTGCACCAGTTTCTAAGGTTACTTTATCAAAATGGCTTGCTGACACTATCACCTATACATATAATTCTCAACATAAACAATTGCCAGGAAAGATTAGGGGCCACTCAACAACAGCTATTTCAACTTCGACCGCCTTTCAGGCCAGGTTACTTATGGACTCAATTTGTGTGGCAGCCACATGCGTCAATCCTCATACCTTCATCACTCATTACAAAGTAGATGTGGCCTCCAGGAACAGGGCTTCCTTTGGTTCCACTGTTCTGAAGACCCTTATTCCTTTGAACCACCCAAGAAAGAAAGTGCTGGGGATGCTGTCCCAACCAGCAAGAATGAAGGTGAGATAGGACAACATAACATTAAGAAGTTATGTACTCACCATAACGTTCCATGTTTGTTGTCCATGACCTCGCCTTCATTCTTGTGTCCCACCCTCCTTCCCCCAACCTTCGCTCCTGGAGGATCGAGAGAAAATTTTTATTGGTGTAAAATGTTCTATGCTTCCATAGGCTAAGAATTGTTACCTTTTTCTGCTATATGGTTTTTAATATGTTAGTAATCTGCAAACAAGATCTGGGTAATCTTCCCTCGGCATCATGGGATAGGGTATAGCCTCGAGCCAGTGGAAGCTCTCGAGCTTTAGTAATAGTCTGAGTCGGAACCAATGCTCAGTTCTGAACCCAACGAACCAGCAAGAATGAAGGCGAGATCATGGACAACAAGCATGGAACATTATGGTGAGTACATAACTTCTTATTTTCTTCTGAAACTCTTTTACACTGATAGCAATCACACGGGCTTGACATTTGCTAATAGATATGACCTTGTTTTAGTGCAAACTGTGTCTCTGACTCTTCTAATATCAACAAGCAAACTGACCAGATCCTCCAAGAGTGTGTAAAAGACATCATCATAGTTCAACACACTGTATATACTTTATTTTCTTTCCAAGTCAGGTTTTTCAAAGGATGACTAAACTGAAGCTAGATAATAATGTTTAGTACTTGTGTATATGGTGATATTAATGTTCTGATATTTAATTTAACTTTAACTCAATATTCCTCCAAGTACTTGACAAGCTCGCTCCTCCCCGACATAGGAGAGTCAAAGCCAAACAGGGCAGATAGCTAACCAACTCCACTACACAAGTTATGAAAGCTAGGGACAAGGCCTGGAAATTATGGCACACAAATAAAAACCCTGCAGATTTCACTTAATGCAAACAATTGCATAACCAAGTATATCGACTTGTTATCAAAAACAAACAGGACCACTACATTAGCCTGCAAAATGACCATAAGCAAAAGCCCAAGAAGTTTTGAAATTTCATTAACTCTCTATTAAACCCAGGCAAAAGCGAAAATCCTTCCCCTGATCCAGATATTGCCCTAGCTGAAATTGCCTCTCTTTATAACTCCTTTTTTAAAAACAGCATAGCCAACCTCACTGCCAACTTCCCACAAATCAACCCACCTCTCCAAGACCCATCTGCCACACTAAGACCAGACTTCCACCTCTCACCCATACCTACATTCACCATAAAAAACTCCTGCTTAAACTTAAACCTGAATCTAATGCTCTAGACAACCTACCACCAGAATTTCTCAATATATCAGCAGACGTCATAGCCTGTCCAAAACAGATCCATTCAAGAATCAGTTATTCCCACCCTCTGGAAAAAGGCATTTATCCTCCCTCTCCACAAAAGTGGTAACAATAATGATGTATCTAACTTCTGACCAACTGCATCCTCTCCCCGGGTCTTTATCAGTTCACCAAAATGGCTGAAGTTCGAACACCATATGTTCGAACTTCTAACCACGAAGTACAAAAACATCGAAGTCTTAGAACAGCGATTTTTTTCCCAGGGAAAAAATCGCTGTTCCAAAAAACACAAGCAACACATGCACACCAAAAAAACAGCAATCCACACACAAACACTTAAAATCCTACATCTAACCCTACACTAAACTGTACATACACTACTGTCTATCCACTTACCTTAACCCAAACCCTAACCCTAAGGTCCGTCACTATCACACACTCACCTGACCCACGCCCTAACCCTAACCCTAAAGTCTGTCTCAACTGCACACCCACCTCACCTGCACCCTAACCCTAACGTCCACACAATCGCATACTTACCTGAACCAGACCCATAACTTCCCATCACAGTCCTGATAATCGCGAAGCCACAGAAATGGCCCACCAAATTCTTTCCCTGGGAGAGAATTCTGTGTTCCGCAGCTTCGTGATAATCAGTGATCGAACTTCACAGATCGAACATCTGGTGTTCGATTGTCAGCTGTTTCGCTGGACTGATATAGACCCCCTCTCCCCATCCCAAAGATACTGGAAAAATGCATCCACAAGCAACTACTTGGTTACCTCCTACACCATAACATCCTCTCCCCAACTCAACATGGATTTAGGCCTAGTCATAGCACTACAACCACCCTTATAGTCTTCCTGGACTCAGTCAATCATGATCGTGTCTCAGGTAACTTTGTCTCCTCACTATTTCTTGACCTTTCCAAGGCCTTCAACACTGTCTCTCACCCACTT
Source organism: Protopterus annectens (assembly GCF_019279795.1). NCBI lineage: Eukaryota > Metazoa > Chordata > Ceratodontiformes > Protopteridae > Protopterus > Protopterus annectens. Next base: position 873,203,361 of record NC_056747.1, read on the forward strand.
CTCCTGTCCAAACTCTCCAAATTATGTACTTCTTCCACTACCCTAAACTGGTTTTCCAACTACCTTACTGGCAGACAATAAACAACCAGGTGGCAACAATCCTTATCTCTTTTACTTAACATCAATACAGGAGTCCCACAAGGGTCCATACTAGGAGGTCCACTTTTTTTTAGCATTTTCAACAATGACTTCCATACCAGTACAGCCCAAGCTACTGTCATCCAATATGCAGATGATGCTATCATCATCTGCATGGCCAAGTCCACTTCTGAACTACTTACACTCACCCAAAATGCTTTCACCTCCACTGAAACCTGGATGTATAATAACTATTTAGCCCCAAATGCTAATAAAACCAAACTCATGTTATTCACTCCCCGAAAAAAAAAAAAAAACACACTCCAACCCAAAAATGAATTTGTTATTAACTCTCTCAACAACACTTGCATCACAGTAGTCCATATACCAAACTTTTAGGCAACATCATCATAGACAAATACCTAACTTTTGACCAGCACATAAACACAAATATCAAAAAAGCCCATCAAAAATTAGGCGTCCTTTACAGGCATAAACACTTCTTCACCTATGCAGCAAGACTAGCCTCTTCCTTTCTATTACCATCCTTGAACATACTATCCTCTCTTAAATACAAGCTAGATTCATGCTACAACAAAACTGCTAAATTCGTAACTACCACCAAACACTCCACTCACAACTGTCTGTCACTCCAATGTCTAAACTGGCTAGAGCTTCCCCAGCATCTAACATACCTGCAACTAACCATAGCTCATAAGCTAATATAACAGCCATCTAGCTGCCCTACCCTCTCCTCTCTCTTCACCATGCATCACCCAAATAGACCTCTGCGATCGGTCAATCAGATGCTCCTAAATGTACCAAAACCTAACCTCTTTGCCACTCAGATGCATTACCCATACACTATCGTCAAACTATGGAATGCTCTCCCTCCATCTATTAGGACCACCAGCAACCCTGAACAATTCAAAACATCACTGAAACAACACCTAATCTCCCATTGGAAATGTACTTATACCAGCACAGACCATAATAAAACCCAAAACTCAGTCTGCCTACTTCCTCCACCCCTCCCCTCCTTCCTCCCCATCTCCCTTGTCAGCCCGACTCCTCACTTATATCTTTCAGTGCTTTCACTTACTTGCCCTATTATGGTTCCCATAGCCCTACTAAATATATCTTTAGAACAGAACCCTACTGCCTTATAGCCGATGCTCTAATACCTTACTCTCAGCCTAATTAACTGCTACTCGCCTTCATTTTTCCTCCCTTCCACATTATTGGATGTTGAACCTAAACTAATATTCTATATTACCAGTTGCACTCATGTTGGCCTTGTATATTTAAACTCATTTTATTATTAAACACTGTAAACTAGTACTCCATAAACTGTATTTCTATCCACTGTAATGTATTACCTATCTGTATCTTATTACTCTTTTTTTGTTTTGATTCTGTAACTCAGTCATGTATGTTTGCTTGTATGCCTGTTTGATTGTCTGCTTGTTTTGGAGCTTTTCTCCCCAGGTCTCTACTGAAAATGGGCTCACTGTGGCCCAGTACACATCCCGGTAAACAAATGCAAATAAATAATAAAATAAATAAATAATAATTGTTTAATGCTAGCTCTACTGGTATAGTTAGATGAAGCCCTAACATTGGTGATACAGGTTCAAATAGCTGCCCAGGAGTCTGCTGCAAGTGGCTTGGGAGGATGGGCATGCCCATCCTGGAGGGTGAATCAGCTTGATCCAATGCCACAATCCTTTGGAGATGGGTACCAATACAAAGAATGGCCCAGGGCATAGGTGTTTGTCTGCCAAACTGCATTTGGCATAACCTTCATCATGAGTACATGGGAGCATGCATTTGCACAGGAGAAGACATTTTGATATTGGCAGTGGCCCAGATCATCTGTTCCTCCATCCAGGGGAAGGGGTTAGGGCCTACCACATATGTCCTTTATTTTTATTTATTTTATATGACATTTGTTTACTGGGATAGTCCAACTTTGTCAAAAAAAACCCGTTTTCTGTGGAAGCCCGGGAGAGAAAAGCTCAATATACAGTCTCTAATGTACTAGCATAAACAGTGCCTACAGTAAAATACAGAAAAGTAGTTATAGAAACATGTGACGAAACAGAATAACTCAGCATTTTTGCAGCACATGAGGTATGCAATGTAGATACAATATAATATATAATGTTAAGTTGTCTATCTTGCCTTCCTTCTTGCTGGTTGGGTTCGGAGCCGATCCTCTGCTCCGACTTGGCCATCTTCAAAAGCTCAAGAGCTGCTTACTGGCTCGAGGCCACCCCCTATCCCATGACGCCTGGCGCTAGATACCCAGATCTTATTTGCCGCTTCTGCTGCGAGGTTGTTCTGCTGACTCAGGTCATATAAAACTTATTATTACTAGTTTTTTCTGTCATAAAAACTGTTAGTTTAGTGTAGAATTCCCTTTTTAGTTATAACTATTGTATTTTAGTGTTTTCTATCTGAATCCCTTTTCTATTTCAGAAACTCATTTTAATTAGAGTTTCCCCTCCCCCCTTTTTCTAGCTCTTTCCTTACCTCAAAAGGTTTCCGTTTAAGTTAGAGGATAACCTTTTCTGTCTTTCTATCTTAAAAAATAAATAAATAAATAATAATAATTAATAGTTTTTGTTTATAGTATCTATTAGCTAGTTTAGTTATACTTCTGGTAGTAGTAGTTACTGTGTTTGTGGTATTTTAACCTTAACTTCTGTGTCTGGGTTTTTTCCTTGGTTTCTATACAGGATGTCCAAGGATCCCAAGCCATCCGGATTCAAGAAGTGTGACTCATGCTGTCAGAAGATGTCTCTGACAGATGGGCACACTTCTTGTGTTTATTGTCTGGGCGCCGTGCACCTGCAGGACTCTTGCACGATTTGCCATGCATTTAGTCCAAGAGTCCTGCAGGAGCGCAAATATAAGTTGATCCTGAGGGGTTTACTAAAGCCCCAAGATTCACCAGCTAAGGCTCAGCCAGTGAAATCTTCTAAGACACCTAAACCTTCGGCTCCCAGTTCGGAGCCATCACTGGGTGAAACAGTACCATCGATCTCAGTTTCGGCTGGAACAGAGGTTTCTACCTCCCAGTCAGCCCCGACACGTTCCTCGGAGCCATCTGGGAGTTGAAAAAGATCTAGGTCTCCTTCTCTGGAGTCGATACATTCAGCTCCGAGATCACCTTTGCTTCAATCGGAGTGTAGTCACCATTCATCCCACTCGTCTCGGTCCTCGAGACTTTCAGACCATGACATGGAAAGAGTGGTCAGTAGACTGTTAAAATCGCAAGCCCTAGCAAAAATGTTGTCCAGCCCCCCTCATCAGGGATCGGCTCGCCCACATCTACAGATATTTCTCCTCTGACTCCTTTGAGCTCGGAGCCGGAGTTCATTGGGGTTCAAGTCCTGGAACCGTCAGCTCTGATACCTTGTCCTTCAGTTCCGTCGTAGGCTCCGATCCCTTCCATGGTACCGTCCCTGGAGGGATCTGGGCACCGAGACTCCCTCGTCGGCTCCGAGGGGGTGAGTGGCATCGGACCCTTGTCCCACCCCGTTCTCCCCTCGGGGCTTCGGCTCAGGTAAGCTCGGCTCCCACATCAGCCACGGAGCCATCCCTCTCGGTGTGGGGAGGGATTCCGATTTCTTTGGAACCGGAGCTCCCTCTGTGTCTGGGTAGGGACGCCTATGAGGTGATGAGGAGTGTGCTGGCCCCGGAGTCAGCCCCTCGATCGACCCCATCGGCTCCTCCCCCTATGGTGCCTGCGTCAGCCTCTGCCCCTCTTCCAGACCCCAAGTGTGGGGATCCAGCGCTCCAGGACACCCCTTTGGGTGTATCGTCCTCTTCCGAGGCCTCCCCTGATCATTCAGAGGAGCCACCTCGCAAGAGAAAATGCAAGAGGAAGCATGTTGACTCCCCTGAGTCTGTCACCTCAGATACCGACATGGTGGATTAGGAAGGGTCCCCTAGATCCCCCTCTGAAGATGTCTCCTTTTCAGACATCCTTGAGATGCTTAGGCAGAGGGGGAACTGGACTACCATAGCCCCTTCTGAGGACGAGTCGGTATTCCTGGATGTGTTTGGCTCCCAAACTTCCACCTCCTGGGTGTCTCCGCCCTTCGACCCACTGATGTCTGTCATGGCTCGAAGGGTGTGGTCGGCTTCAGATTCCATGGACCCAACCCCTAGGAGACCTACTAAATTCATAACAGCTCCAGAGGACAAACAATTCTTGACAAAAGGGGTCCCCATTGATGCCATGGTGGTTGCAGCGGTCACAAAAAAGGAGTTGGCTGAAACTTCTTCATCTGTTCATCCTCCTAATAAGGAGTCTAGGATGATGGACAGATACAGGAAGCGGATGTTCACTTCAGCGACCTTCTCCATGAGGTCCCTGAATTATTTGTGCCACTTCACCCATCTTCAGGGGGATCTCCTTAAAGAGCTTGGAGATACCCTCCAAGATCCATCAGCTAAGGGGGCTCAGGCTAAGATGGCTTTCCAGCTGGTGACTCTAAATTCAGTGGTGAACTCCTCCATGAGGGTCATATCTTATGCCGCCGATGGTGCAAGTAGAGCCGCAGGCACAGGCGTTGCCCTGAGGAGGCATGCTTGGATGCGGCTATGTAACTTTGCGAAACTTTTCAGAGCGTCTTTCACCAATACCCCCTTTGATGGATCCGCTCTTTTTGGATCACAGGTGAAGGATACCCTTACCAGGTGTGAGCAGGAAGGCAAGACTCTCTCTGCCATGGGAGTCCATTTTTCCACTCAGTCCAGACCCTATCCCAAAGGTCAAAAGAGTGGAAAGATGTGGTTCTGGAAATCCCAGGGAGCCTTGCCGGACACATGTGGTGAGTTCCCGTCTAGGGGCAGAGGAGGGAACAATAAGAGATGCCACCCCTGTGGCAGAAGGGGTCCACAAAATCAGGGCAGCAGAGAATCCTGCTCTGAGCAGAGAATCCTTCTCTGACAAGCCCTTTCAGCATCCCTGAAGGGTTGCACGGCTGCCCACCTCTGGAGGCAGTTGGGGGAAGATTATCACTGTACCCAAAAGCCTGGCAAGAGATAACTCGAGACAAGTGGGTACAGTCCTTTATATCTGGAGGCTACAAAATTCCTTTCCTGCATCCTCCCTTACTGCCAAACAAGTCCCTTCCAGATGTTCCACCCAGTCTAAGGGATCAAGCAGTCCAAGAAATTTCAAAACTGCTAAGAAAGAGAGTCATCCAGGAAGTCCCAGCAGGCCAGCTAGGATCCAGAATTTACTCAAGGTTCTTTTTGGTACCAAAAAAGACAGTGGACTGGAGACCCATTCTAGATCTCAGCAGACTAAACAAGTCTGTTTGAAGAACCAAGTTTCGGATGGTCACGCTACAGTCCATTCTCCCCTTTCTGGGTCAGGACAATTGGATGTGCTCTATAGATCTTCAGGATGCGTATTACCACATCAAAATGGACAAGCGCTCCAGAAGATTCCTCCACTTCCGGCTGGGAGCCAGTCATTACCAATTCAGAGCTCTGCCCTTTGGTCTCACCACAGCCCCCAGGGTGTTCACCAAATGTATGGCAGTAGTTAACCGCTCATCTCAGATGGTGTGGATTCAAGGTGTTTCCATATCGGGATGACTGGCTCCTCACTGCTTCCACCAAGCATCAACTTCTGCTAGCCAGAGACTACACTATCCAGACTTGCTCCAGGCTAGGTATCTCAATAAATTTCGAAAAATCTGCATTGTCGCCCTGTCAGTCTATCACCTTTGTAGGTGCAAATTTAAATACAAAAGACATCCCACCAGACAGAATACAAGTGATTCGCCAACATGTGCAGGTCTTATTAGCATGCAGAAGAATTCAAGCCAGGTTTGTCCTCCAATCTCTAGGTCTCATGGCAGCAGCAATCGTGCTCGTTCCTCTAGCTCGTTTTCACATGAGGATTCTCCAGTGGCTTCTCCTCACCCAATGGTCCTTCCAGCAGCTTCATATGTCTCACATGATTATGATCACAGAAGCATGCAAAAAGCACCTTGCATGGTGGATGGTCTCCACATCAGTGCCTCAAGGCAGACCCTTTGTCCCATCACCTCCAGTTGCTATGGTAACCACAGATGCCTCCCTGATCGGGTGGGGGGCATTATCAGAGCAGGACAGTCCAAGGCATCTGGCAACCTCACGAGTACCATCTGCATATAAACGTCTTGGAGATGAGAGCCGTGCTTCTAGCGTTGCAAGCTCTTCAGGATTCTCTTCCTACCAGGACCATTGCAATTCAAACGGACAATATGTCGGTAGTATGGTACATCAACAAGCAGGGCGGAACCAGGTCCTACCCCCTATGTCGAGAGGCACTCAGACTCTGGCAATGGGTGATCTCTTCCCAATGGTTTCTGATCATAACACACATCCCTGGGAGGTCCAACGTCATAGCAGATAGGCTCAACAGAGCAATTCTCATGCCTCACGAGTGGTCTCTGAATCAGGTAGTTGCGGACCAAATCTTCCGCAAATGGGGTCAACCTTGCTGTGACTTTTTTGCAACTCCCTTTAACAGCAAGTGCAGCAATTTCTTCTCTCTCCTTCCACTTCCCGGACATTCCCCCAGAGACGCTCTAGTCCACGACTGGCCTCAGGGACTTCTTTATGCATTCCCTCCGTTTCCCTTAATTCCCAAACTAATACAGAAAGCTACCACATTGGGTTGCAAAATGATCCTCATTGCTCCGTCCTGGCCTCGACAGATATGGTTCCAGTTCCTGCATCATCATCTTCTCGAGCAGCCTTGGACTCTGGACCTAGTTCCGGACCTCCTGGTCCATCAATCAGGTGGGCTGCATCAATCCCTGCAATCTCTCCAGCTCACTGCTTGGTTGCTCCACTTCCGACATTAGCAAGGCTTCCTGATATCTCCCCCTCTGTGCGCCAGATTATCTTATCATCACACAACTCTACCACTAGAAAAACTTACACTAGTAAGTGGAAACGTTTTTCTTCCTGGGCAGAGGCCAAAAGTATAGACCCCTTTTCAGCCCCTGTACACCATATTTTGTAATTTCTTGTGGAACTCTTTCATGCTGGTTCCGCTTCCGCTACAATTAGAGTTCAGTTAGCTGCAATCTCAAATTTTCACATTGGCCTGTCGGAAAATAATATCATGTCTCATAAACTATGTAAAGCCTTTCTCAAAGGGACCACCCTGCTCAGGCCCCCAGTAAGAGATCCTCCCCCTCCGTGGGATCTAAATTTGATTTTAGCTACTCTAATTTTGCCCCCCTTTGAACCTGCAGCATCCCGTTCCTTGAAGTTTTTATCTTGGAAAACTCTCTTTCTGGTAGCTATTACTTCAGCCAGAAGAGTTTCGGAACTTCAGGCTCTTTGTACCCATCCTCCGTACCTAGTGTTCCACAATGACAGGGTAACTCTCAGGACTAACCCTTCCTTCCTTCCTAAGGTTTCTTCAGAAAGTAACTTGAATCAGTCCATAAACCTTCCTGTGTTTTTTCCCAACCACTCCAACAGGGCGGAATATAAATTGCATCAATTAGATGTTCATAGGCAACTACGCTTTTATTTGCACAGAACTAAGGACATCAGGAAGTCAGACCAACTTTTTCTCTCTTATGCTCAGGGTAAACAAGGCCTTCCAGTCTCAAAAGTAACCTTATCTAGGTGGTTGACTACGATTATCACATTTATCTATCAACTAAGGAACAAAGAGTTGCCTGTCAAACCAAAAGGTCATTCCACCAGAGCTTTAGCCACTTCTGTCGCCTTTCAGGCTAGGTTGCCCATGGAATCTATTTGTGCAGCCGCTACATGGGCCAACCCACATACTTTCATTTCACATTATAAAGTGGATGTGGTCTCCAGGAGCAAAGCTGATTTTGGTTCCACGTTTCTGAAGAGTTTGTTCCGATGAGCCACCCAGGTTTTTAGGTGCCGCTGTCCCAACCAGCAAGAATGAAGGCGAGAGAGACAACTTAACATAAAGAAGTTATGTACCTACCATAACGTTCCATGTTAGTTGTCTTCTTCTCACCTTCTTTCTTGCGTCCCACCATTATCCCCCTATCCTAGTGGACCGAGAAGAATTCTTTATGGTTTTTCACTGGCTGAGTCTTCTCTGGCTGTTCCTCTCTGCCTAGTAGCCTCACTGGTAGGCTTTATATATTATAAGATAGGATTCTTTCCTTTTTACATTGGCAGTTGGGCTTACCAAACGAGATCTGGGTATCTAGCGTCAGGCATCATGGGATAGGGGGTGGCCTCGAGCCAGTAAGCAGCTCTCGAGCTTTTGAAGATGGCCGAATCGGAGCCAAGGATCGGCTCCAAACCCAGCCAGGAAGAAAGAAGGCGAGAAGAAGACAACTAACATGGAATGTTATGGTAGGTACATAACTTCTTTTTTTGCAACTTTCAATGTATATATAATATAATATATATTTTCTAGCCTAGCTTTAGGATATGAGGAGAGTACATTCTATTATACAGTCAGTGATCAGTAGTAGAATTTTTCAAAATCAGTTCTTAGTGTGGAATTGAAATGCTAAACACATTTTTGTTAGAGAAATCATAGTAGTAAGAAAGAGAATAGTGTAAGAAGTGGGAATATCAGAAGACTGACTGGTAGTCTTAGGTAGGATTAGATGGTATAAAAGAAGAGGAGCTGAGAAAGTTTGACCCACGAAAGTGGTGTATGGAAAAGAACATAAATAATCAGTTGATTCCTTACAGGTAAGTATTTATCTTATCAACTGAATACAGTGAAAATGCTAAATAGGAGTCCCAGATCAGAGAGAATGTTGAGTTTGACTACTACCAAGCCCTACAGAGATAAAGAGCTCAAAGTCACAAAGTCCATATCTTATTCCTACCAGTAAATAGTAGGAAAAGGAGTTTAAGGCTAAAAACTTAAAATAAGAGTCCAGATGAAACAAAAAGTTAAACGGGCACTTTGTACTATGGGGGGATTTCCTCTAACTGCGGGCACACTAAAGAAAGCAGGCCAGTACAGTGAACAGAGATAGCGTGAAAATTGTTCCATATTATTAGGATGCAAGATGTTCTACAAACCACCCACATGATTGTCTGAATGATGGCCCCCTCCAACAGCTCTCACTTCTGTGCTGGGAATATTATCATGGAAGAACAAATGAGCTGAAGTCTGAACAA